>NC_048298.1:313791357-313815678 GCF_013100865.1 Trachemys scripta elegans | reverse complement strand
CCATTTCTCCAATTTGTCCAGATCATTTTGAATTATGACCCTGTCCTCCAAAGTAGTTGCAATCCCTCCCAGTTTGGTATCATCCGCAAACTTAATAAGCGTACTTTCTATGCCAATATCTAAGTCGTTGATGAAGATATTGAACAGAGCCGGTCCCAAAACAGACCCCTGCGGAACCCCACTCGTTACGCCTTTCCAGCAGGATTGGGAACCATTAATAACAACTCTCTGAGTACGGTTATCGAGCCAGTTATGCACCCACCTTATAGTAGCCCCATCTAATTTGTATTTGCCTAGTTTATCGATAAGAATATCATGCGAGACCGTATCAAATGCCTTACTAAAGTCTAGGTATACCACATCCACCGCTTCACCCTTATCCACAAGGCTCGTTATCCTATCAAAGAAAGCTATCAGATTGGTTTCTATGTGAGTTCCCAGATTTTTCCAAACAAAATTAAATGATCCCTATTAAAGTAATCAATTTTATGAAGAGACTGATATCTTCCTTACAGGGTAGATTTACACTATGGTCCCAATCCTAAAATCTTTGTAGTAGTAATTCCCTTTAAAGCCTAAATTCTGCCCTCAGTTACAACCATGCTATTCCCATTGCATTCAATGGATGTTTAACATGTGTATCTGAGGGTAGAATCAGGCCTTAAACTCAGAATCTCCAATCTGTGATTTCTACTGAGCTGCACTCTGTGGTGGACGTGACAGGAAAGGAGAAAAGTATCTATACACCATCTTTATATTCTCCCCATTCCCTGGGCTGCCATAAAGTAGAGCAGCCTTAAGGCAGCTCAGCTTACACTGGCTTGTAATAGTCATCAAATAGGAAGGATGGTCTAGTGGCTGATGCACTAGACTGAGGCTCAATTGTGCTCCAATACTACAGAGATGGTCAGCTGTATAACACTAGGATAGATGGGACCTGGGATCAATTCCTGGCTTAACTACAGACTTCCAGTGTGTGACCTTGAATAAGTCATTTAATCTACCCTGTGCCTCAGTTCCTGCTCTGTAAAGTAGGGATAATGTTTCTCTACCTCACGGAGTCCTGTGAGGACAAAGTCCATTTCTGACTGTAAGATGCTCAGATATTATGACGATGAGGGCCAGATACTGTACATCAATAGAAGGAATAGCCTGACTTGATATGAGAAGATTGTCAGCACTGAAATTCATGTTGTTTACTTTCCTCAAAAGGAAACCTTAGCACTTCAAAATGTCTTTTGGAAATTCTCTTTAAGGAAGCACCACCGAAGAAACCAGGCACCTTTAGAAGCAAATGTAATCATGATATTAGCATTGCCATTGTCTACAGTCACAAAATTTAGTGGTGTGACATCACTCCAGACATTTACAGACATCTCTACTGCTTGGTCCACTTCCTCATGCCTCAGTTTGTTGGTATAATTCACTATCCTACATGCAAGGAAAGTGCAGGACAAATAAATGTTAATATGCAGTGTTGTCATAGCCCTGTTGGTCCCAGGATATTAGAAATGTAAGGTGGGTAAGGTAATATTTTTTATTGGACTAACTTTCAAGTTGCTTCCAACTTCCCTCTTCCAAGTTGGTTGATCTCACCCACCTTGTCTCTTTAATAAATGTTAATAGACAGCTATTCAGAGTTGTGACTTGTGAGCTCAGAGGGCTGTATTCTCTGGCCCACCAAGTTCATTTTACACCATGTAAGTAGCACTAAGTGAACTTAAACCAGCTGCAGCTTGACGTTAGAGAATTCCTCCTGTATAAGGGAATCACCGCAGGTATACGGCTGGTGATGGTAGTATAGCTGCCTCCCATGCCAGTGTAGATGCCGGAGCACTGTTGTAATCTACATTGTTTTATGTAAATTGCAGCTAAAGTCGCTCCCACTTTCAAACAAACTGTCTATCTCTTTGGATTAATCGCTCTCTCTCATTATTTTTGGTGCTGTGTTGTAAATCACCAGTTCTCAACTGCAGGTCCACGCCCACTGGGGGCTGTGAGCCGTTTCAGGGGGTCCGCCAAGCAGGGCTGCTCAGCCCCCCTGCCTGTAGGGCTGAAGCCCAAACCCCGGTTCTCCAAGCCTCAGCAGAAGCTGCCCTGCAGGACAGAAGCCCGGAGCCCCCCAACCCTGCAGGGCTCAAGTCCTGAGCTGTCCCCTGCCCCGAGTGGCAGAACCCCCGAGCTCCCTGCTCTGAGAGGCAAAGTCTTGAGCCCCCCTATCCCCCCACTCCCAGCCCCATAGGGCAGAATGCTGCCCAAGGCTGAAGCCCAGAGGCCCCCCCCCCGAATCTGAATCCTGGAGGGCCCTCCCTCGCTGGGCCATAGAGTTTCTATAGCATGTTGGGGGGGCCTTCAAAAGAAAAAGATTGAGAACCCTCATTGTAACTAACACTCTAAAAAGTCCATCTGGGCACCACAAAATAGTTATTAGCACTTCTTCGGAGTGCAGCAGCCAATCTGAAGCTGTAACATCAATCAACATCTTGCCCCAGTGAGTTAGATTTGGGATTTAATTTAATAGTATCTCTGATGGAATTTGGTATTTCATGATCATGTCAGTTGACATTGTCAAATGCATGCCACCCCCAACATGAGACAAGCTCTCAGAGATTTATTGCTATTGTGACTTATCCTCCTTTTTCTTCACATAGCCAAATACTGCAGAGCTCTCTCTGGGCTCAGTCTGTATTCTGACACAACAAAATGTCAACTGGAGCCAGAGCAAGTTTTGAAGATACCAAGGGGTGCATGGAATGCAGGCCAGGCCCTTCAATCATTCAGGTAAATTCCTTCTGACTTCTATTTTGCTTACCTAAGGACTGCAGACATTAGTCCATAGGACTGGGTCCCTCTGCCCTTCCTCACCCTGAACAATAATTTACTCCATGAGTAGTCCCATTGGCGTGACTGGGACTAACATTTGGTGCTGCTTGGTGAGAGTAATGGTATCAGAATCTGGCCCATGGGGTGAGATTTTCAGAAGCACTCAAAAACTTACCCATAGTGTTTAGAGATTATGGTGCAATTCATTTGAGCATCTGATATACTGCAACAGGATTTGTCCCTACCTTTGCAAATGTGAAATCATGCTAAATTAATCCCTCAGGCTCATTTTGCAAGGGTAAACAAAAATAAAATCCAGAGTTTGACAAAATGAAGAAAACTATCCAAGTGGACTTCAAGTCTTTTAACAGCATTTCCATCTAACAATGAAACTTTCCCATTATTCTTCATGGACTTTATGGGGGTTGAATGACTCTGCCTGAAAGTGACTCGTGTTTTTCAGATACACTGAAATCCATTAGCGAACCTCTGGGTGTTATGGGGATGACAGAGTGACAATAAATGGATCAAGTACTTTAGATTTTAGAATGAATATTGTTGTGACTGTGTGTTAAGATTAATGAAACTCTCTGATCCAGACCAGGAAGTAAGTATAGACGTACCTTTACAAATGAAAGAGGATGATTAACATCAAACAATTATTCTCTGATCCTTTTCTTCCAGTTGCTTTTACACTTTACTAATAAGCCACGGTTTCCTGTGGATACACATTATGTAATGGTAAATTTAGTGTAGTCAGAGTAGGGTGCATTTTTCTAATGCATTTTAAGATAAATATTTATAGTTGTGATTCAGAAGTGATAGTCATTTATGGTGAATGAAAGGGTACATTTAGGGCTCGATTCTGCAAGCACCTTAGCTCAGATCCTCAAAAGTACTGAGAATCTTCACTCCCAAGGAAAGCAATAGAAATTAGGTAAATATTTTTGAGAATCTGGGCTCTAATGCTTACTCCCCTGCGTAATAGCTTTGGCATTAATGGAACTGCTCTTGGTAGTTAAAATATTTGCAGGATCGGGCCCTTCAGTGTTTTTTTTTCATGGAGTTCAGAGCGAATGCGTACGTTCTTTAAGACATTTTCTAACTACAAATCAGAAGATACCTGGCTGTGAAAAAGTGATTGATTGTGTAAACGGTACTGGGCCAGATCCTTGGGTACTTTAGCAGTAAAACCTGATTAAATGGCTCAGGGAGGGTCAACCCAGGGCAAGAAGGATCCTGCAGTGATAAAATGTCAACCCGAGGGTTGTGTGTCACATGCCCTCTCTGGGACAGGGGTGTGGTTAGAGAAAAGATGGCATAGTTGAGATGCCCCTAAGCCATACCCATCATGGGCTATGTTTTTAGCTCCTTATGGCTATTCCGGGCTGACATATATATAACGGTATTTCTGGGAGTGCTTAACAGTGCAGGGAGGATGGCATACAGAGGAACAACAGTATATGAAGGACAACTTTAAGTCACCTCTGGATACTGGCCCCTTATTGGCAGCCTGTGCATTTTGGCCAGACTCAAAGATATGGCCTGCGGTCTGCAGTGGAGCAATTTATGGAAACTTATTTGCATTTACATGCATTATATCAGCTGTGCTTTTGAATCCCATGAAATGTAGCATTCAGCCACCAAAGTGTTTTTGTTCTAATGTCACCCCTAATAGAATCAGAACAATGTGACTCTACTGCTATTGGAATGTCTCCAGGAAAAATTAATTCAAAGAAAATAGGACACACCAGTTGGGTGGTTTTTAATTGAAAAATTAGATTAGAGCAGAGCACACAATGGTAGCACCCCACAGGCACAAACCAAGGATGAGACAAAAGACTGGACTGGAAATTCCATGCAAATGAACTCTTTTCAATGTAATTAAACTCCAGTCCTCAATTTTCAATGAGTGTGCAACTGTGTTATACCAAATTGGGCAACAGCCATTTCCCCAATTAGGAGCCAATTGTAAAAGGCACCTGAACTTCTCCTGGGAGCTGCTGTGGCCCTTAGACTTTCCCACAATAAATCTTAGCCACATTCTCAAATCGAATTTTCCAGTCCAGATATGCCTAGATTTACAAAAATACACACAGGCCAGGGAGTCTTAAGTGACCTTTTAATGGAAGTGATCAGCTTACAGAGTCTCATACTTCAACAATAGACTTTGATTTCTTATAAATATCTTCGCACAGAGCTAATGCAAACACTTCAACCCATGAGTTGTTTCCAAACTGTTCACTTTGAGTAGTCTTTATTTGTGATGTGTGGTTGGCCGATGTGGTCATGTGGTATTGGATGACAGAAACTTTTAAACGGTAAAATTGTCAATTTGTGCTAAGAAGTGCATGTGTAAAGGGCTCCACTCATGGCAGCTATGCCTTCTTGTGCCTAGTTCCAGGAATTAGCTTTCATCTTGTATGGCACCCCTGCTTTTTTGTTGTTTGCACTATCGTCCTGCTATTTTTGCAAAGTGAAGTGCTCCCTCGTTGTGACTTGGCCCACTTGCCAGTTCACTGTACAGTCCCCATTTCTGGAGCACCAAAGTCCCACCAGCCAAGCCAGGAGCCTCTTTAGCGTTTTTGCCACCCCAAGCATGGCAGGCAGGCTGCCTTCAGTGGCGTGCCTGCGGGAGTTCCCAGGTCCCGCGGATTCGGCTGCATGCCTGCGGGAGGTCCACCAGTCCCGCGCCTTCAGCGTATCCACCACCGAATTGCTGCCGAATCCTCGGGACCGGTGGACCTCCTGCAGGCATGCTGCCGAAGGCTGCCTGACTGCTGCCCTCGCAGGGTCCGACAGGGCGCCCCCAGTGGCTTGCCACCCCAGGCACACGCTTGGAGTGTTGGTGCCTGGAGCCGCCACTGAGCCAAGCTATCCAAATTCTGCCTCAGACGGTCTTCCTCTCCACCCCCATGTCCTGTGCTACTTCCAAGTGGCTGGTAGGGGAACCCAGGCCCACCTGCAATTCTGGGTTCCAGCCCAGAGGTCCTATGTAATCCAGGTTTGCTCAGGTTCAGTCCCAGTTGCTGGTTCCCTGGGCGCCTTCCTATCTCACCTCTCTATCTCTTAGTCTATCTCTGAGTTTACCACCAGAGCTTCCTTTGCTCCCTGTAGCTTACTTTCCCCTTGGACTTCCTCCTTGACCAACTCCCTTTCCATCTAGAGAGTGACTGCAGGCCCCTTCCCTGAAACATCCTCCTTTCTTTTTCATGGTGAAGCAGATTTGTTGGATACTCTATAGCTGCCACCAACTATAATTACTAAATATCTAACAGTTTATATTATCTCATTCTGCTCTGTGTCTTTTAGGTAATGTAAGAATGCCTTTCTAATACTACCCCATTTCCCTTACATTTTTAATAAATAATGTAATGTAACTTTTGTTACCTTATACTGCTTAAATTCCTCAAAAGCTTTTCCCAATCTGTATCAAAGCCCTGACATACCCATAAAAGATGATCATGTGTTTCTTCTATCTTGCGCACATAATGCATCTTTGTGTTCATTTATTCAAAAAAGATTTTTGTTTAGACAACAATGGCCAAATAGTACTCTAAATAAAATCAGTTAATTTTCCCTATCGGGGCTCTGCAGTTTGTCAATACCTTCAACTCCAGGGCACAGTTCAAAAAAATGTCTTCTTCCTTTTTCATTGATCCAATTTTTTTGCCATCCCTGAATTGTTTTGTTCTAGGCTTTTGAATTCCTGTTAACTCAAGGGTATTTCTTTGTCAGTCTTTCCAGTTCTCATCGTATTTTTAGCTGCTTTGTTCACCATTTCATTTTATTAGAAATATAATTTCATTGTTTAAATCACTTCTACATATGGAGACACCCCTTTTTATTTTCATAAAGCCTGATATTGAGTCCTAAAAAATGATCACCAATGTTGGGCATATATCCCAGATCCAGCTTAAAGTTAACATTATTGCTATTAGTTTGGCTCCCATGATAGCTACAAAATCAGATGTTCTTTTAGATGTACTAATTCCTAATTTTGGTATACAATATGCTGTCCCTACTCCTGCTGTTTTTTCATTTTTGAACCCATCTGTATATATTTGACAAAAACAACTCCACTTCTCATCTATATGCTGGTACACTTCATTTTTTATACCTATTGTCTCCTTTTTACCCTTAAATTTATAAAACACGTCTAATTCAACATTTGGATGTATGACTTTCCATCCATAACTAATTTCCCTCTGACTAAAAGTTTTGACTTTGTTTAGCTTTTCCTTGTCTTTCAACTCTTGCATCCACATTGTAAGTTGAACAGCATGTGGAGTTCTAACATTGTGAGCTATAGCTCACCTAGTGCATTCCCAACAAGTCTCATATATTTGTTTGGTACTTTCATCATTGCAATTCCCAATTAACTTTGGCAGAGAAAGGAGGTCCACTAGTTTCATTCATAGTGCAACTGGCAGCCTCCTCCTTTTCTCACTTCCTAGCTTTAGAATCCTATTCCAACTCCTCCCTCAGCTGGACTTCCTCTGCAATCAGGCCTTATCAATGCCTGGCTTCCCTCTCAGTGCAACATATAAAGTTAATTGGACCCTTCTGGCCCACATTAACTGTCTCAGTGGCTTATGTGGGCTGAACACCCCATCACAGCATGTTAAAGAGATGAACACAGGAAACTGCTTGAAGTGTACAACAACTTTATTGAACCTATTACCTTATAGACAATGCTATAAATTCTTACATGACAATAGATGGTGCCCTTATAGAGCACTTTCATAACCCTTTGTATATGAGCAGTTCTGTTCTGCAGATCGACACCCTTGTTTGCATGCAAATACAGGTATTCTTTTGTACAATGAACAGTAATTCTTCAGTCATGGGAGCCAAATGATTTGCATATGAATAGCAACAACTAAGGTGACAAATATGGTTGAATCAAACAGCCATTCAGAACTTAAAAAACCAAAAAGAAGAAGGAGAATTCTGTGGTATTTGACCAGCTGTTTTCATAGAATATTAGGGTTGGAAGAGACCTCAGGAGGTCATCTAGTCCAACCCCCTGTTCAAAGCAGGACCAACACCAACTAAATCATCCCAGCCAGGGCTTTGTCAAGCTGGGCCTTAAAAACCTCTAAGGATGGAGATTCCATCACCTCCCTCAGTAACCCATTCCGGTGCTTTACCACCCTCCTAGTGAAATAGTGTTTCTTAATATCCAACCTAGACCTCCCCCACTGCAACTTAAGACCATTGCTTCTTGTTCTGCCATCTGCCACCACTGAGAACACCCTAGCTCCATCCTCTTTGGAATCCCCCTTCAAGTAGTTGAAGGCTGCTATTAAATACCCCCTCACTCTTCTCTTCTGCAGAATAAATAACCCCAGTTCCCTCAGCCTCTCCTCATAAGTCATGTGCTCCAGCCCCCTAATCATTTTCGTTGCCCTTTGCTGGACTCTCTCCAATTTGTCCACATCCTTTCTGTAGTGGTGAGACCAAAACTGGACGCAATACTCCAGGTGTGACCTCACCAGTGCCGAATAGAGGGGAATAATCACTTCCCTCGATCTGCTGGCAATGTTCCTACTAATACAGCCCAATATGCCTTTGGCCTTCTTGGCAATGAGGGCACACTGCTGACTCATATCCAGCTTCTTGTCCACTATAATCCTCAGGTCCTTTTCTGCAGAACTGCTGCTTAGCCAGTCGGGCCCCAACCTGTAGCAGTGCATGGAATTCTTCCTTCCTAAGTGCAGGACTCTGCACTTGTTCTTGTTGAACCTATCAGATTTCTTTTGGCCCAATCATCCAATTTGTCTAGGTCACTCTTGACCCTATCCCTACCCTCCATCGTATCTACCTCTCCCCACAGCTTAGTGTCATCTGCGAACTTCCTGAGGGTGCAATTAATCCCATCTACAGTACTGACTGTTTCTTCCTCCCTCGTTCCCCCTTGAAAGTGTAAGTATTTTAGGGCAATTACTGTAGAATTCTGTAATATATTTTCATAAAGGCAAATCTGTTCTTGCCAGTAGCAGCATGTGACTCACACCCTAGATTACATTTATCAGCTAATTTGGGCAGTGTATTGAAACCATCCTAACCTTTCCTCTGTACCATACTACACAAGATACCCCTGTAGGTCTGCACTGCAAAGGAGGTGCGAACACTTCCTCCAAATCCTGCTTTCTGCATGGCCATAGAGGGATAGGCAGGATTTGTTCCTCAATTATACCCCTCTTCCTCATACAGTAAAATAATCTGATATGTTTTTTCCATGAGTTCATTCTCTAATTGTGCACTGATCTCTATTTTCCATTACTTAAACAGGAAAGCCCTTCGGGTGAATCAGTGAACATTATGCAGCTGAGTACAGATGATTTTAGAACTAGAGCTTCAACCACAGAATAATACATATGTGCCAGGGGCTCTTTACATGTATGTTAATACTTTCTTGAGCCAGGGACTCTGTTGCCCCACAGGGATGAAATGTTTTTTATCAGGTACTCCAGACCTAGGAGTTTTCATTACTTCCCACACCAATGTTGGCACCCAACTTTAGAAGGATGTTTTTTAAAAAAAATACAGTTAATCAAAAATACAGTTCATCAACAGTAACAGAGTCTGGCCCATAGTCTGTAGAT
Organism: Trachemys scripta elegans; assembly: GCF_013100865.1. Taxonomy (NCBI): domain Eukaryota; kingdom Metazoa; phylum Chordata; order Testudines; family Emydidae; genus Trachemys; species Trachemys scripta. The sequence goes on along the minus strand of NC_048298.1, from coordinate 313,806,244 downwards.
GTAATCCAACCAAGACTTTAGATTTGAATACCATCACTTAGTGGACAAAAGGGATGGTTCAGAATCTAAACCTGGATATAGATCTGAATATAGCAATTCTCTATCAATATACAGTAGAACTTCAGAGTTACAGACACCTCGGGAATGGAGGTTGTTTGTAACTCTGAAATGTTCCATAACTCTGAATAAAACGTTATGGTTGTTCTTTCAAAAGTTTGCAACTGAACATTGACTTAATACAGCTTTGCAACTTTACTACGCAGAAGAAAAATGCTGCTTTTAACCATCTCAATTTAAATGAAACAAGCACAGAAACAGTTTCCTTACCTTGTCAAATCTTTTTTTAAAGTTTCTCTTTATATATTTTTTACTGTTTATGCTTAACACAGTACTGTACTGTATTTGTTTTTGTTTTGTCTCTGCTGCTGCCTGATTGCCTGAGGTGTGTAGTTGGTCAATTCATAACTCTGGGTTTGTAACTCTGAGGTTCCATTGCAATGGCAAACAACATCCACAACCCAAGTATCCCAAAGTGCATCCAGGTACCAATTATCTGGTTACGACCCCTCTTTAGTTTAGTATTTCTCCCCCCTCTCTTTTAATATCTGTTCAATTATTTCCCTAGTGAAGGAAGAACAAATATCAAGAGAAAATAATCCATAAGTGCCTAAAACTGGCATTTTCAAAGGAGCAGAAGGGAGTTAGGTGCCCAACATCCGTTGAAATGCATTGAGTTCACCCAATTCCCAAAGTGAATTTCAATGCCTAACTTAAACCAGGCTACTGTCCCAGCGCTAGAGGATAATGGCATTGAGTCAGAGCTATTAGTCCCATTAATGGCCAGGCTTGAGTCTGGTTACTGTGTATAGTCTGACAAGCTGCCAGATGATGTGGCTGCAGAAAAAAGCACTGTTGTTTTTCCCAGAGAGCTTCTCATGATATAGTTCATTTCTTTATTAAACATCCTCATGTTCAATACCAACAACAACCTGCGACTATGAAGAACACCTTCGAAAAGCCAGGATTTCATTCTTTTTTTTTTTTTAAAGCATAGTGCTCTGTGTATTTATTTAGCACAAACCAGCCATGTGGGCCCTATAGAATTAAATAATAATGGTAGTAGTAATAATATAAACTATACAAACCCTTGCAAATGTCAGGTTATTCTCTTTGAACCCATCAGCCATTTCAATCTGATCTCATTGCCAGAGACACAGTGAAAAGCGCAAAAAACCCAGCGAGGATGCTGTAACGCAATCATGATTCTGAGATTAATGGCAGATATATTAAAAATATATCTCCCTGTTTAAAAAAATGTAGTGTGCCAGTGTCTTTATAACAGTGTCTGTGTTGCAGTTGAAGATGATTCACCTGTGATATGTTAGAAACCAAATTAATGCCTTTGTGTTTTTAAAGTTCCAGATTCTGCAAATCCTTTTTATGCTGTGGTTGTTCTTGTATGAGAAGTCCCACTGGATCTGCTGCTCCTGTCACTTACAATGTGGTCAGCGAGGGCTAACTCCATTGAAGTGAATGTGATTCTCCACTGCCTTGCCCTCTTTGCAATCATTTATATCTGTGCAATAAAGAAGCGAAACACTACAAGCCAGATTCTGATCTCAGTTACACTAATAAATCTCCAGAGTTACTCCACTGACTGAGGTCAATGGATTTGGCAGCATTTTACCCCCACTTTGCATGCATTGTGCACAAATGACTATGCACAGTGCAAGGAGGTGGACAACTGATCCCAGTAATTTTAGACCAGTGGGAGAACCAAGTTCATAGAATTCTACTGGGACCAGCTGGGCGATAAAGAATATGGCCCTTAGAGAGAAGGTAGACTGGCAAAGAAGAGGTGAAATCAAGAATATTCCTCTTTCATCTATAATTAGTGAGCAGTAAAATATTACTATGAATTGAAATATTAATTACATCAAGAGCTGGGTCATCTGTCTGGTGCATAATTCTTTATGCACTGCATTTCTTCAGCAATAGACTTTTCAAACCTGTTAAAAATAATTTTTGTCACAATTTGTGCCACTGGGCTTGATGGCCCCATCCAGTGAAAACAACTACAGGAGGTGTCTGTGGAAGGGGAAGAAACTGGAATGATGTCAGATTGGAGGGAGGTCTCAAGTGGGGTTCCACAGGGGGTCTGTTGTGGGCCCAGTGTTTAAAATCTTTATTAATTACCTGGATATAGGAATAAAGAACATATTGAGCAGATCTGTAGATGACACTGAGGTGGGTTGACCATATTTTTTTAGGATAGAGCTAAAATTCAGAGGGATCTTGATATATTGGAGAACTGGGCTATAGATGACAAAATGAAACTCAGCAAAGATGAATGTAAGGTGCTACATTGAGGGAAGAAAAACCAAATTCACAAATACAGAGTGGGAGATAACTGGCTTGGCAGCCGTGCTGCTGCCAAGGATATGGGAGTTGTGGTGGATCACAACCTCACCATGAGTCAGCAGTGGGATGTTGCAAAAAAAGCAAATGCAATTTTAGATTGCATTAACAGAGGCATAGTATGCAAGTCACAGGAGATGATAGTACCACTCTATTCAGTGCTGGTTAGGCCTCAGCTGGAATTATGTGTCCAATTTGCTCACCAATGTATAGAAAGGGATGTAGAGAAACTGGAAGAGATCCAGAGCGAGCGACAAAGATGATCAAAGGGACGGAATGCGAGCTATATGAGCAAAGGCTGAAGGAACTGGGTATGTTTAGTTTGGAAAAGAGGAGATGAAGGGGGGAACATGATAGTGGTCTGCAAATACTTGGAAAGGCTGCCATAAAAGAGATGGAGAAAAGTTGTTCTCTTGCCCCAGAGGGCAGGACAAGAGGCAATGAGTTCAATCTACAGCATAGTAGATTTAGATTAAGGCAATGTCTATACTGCAGCCTATGTCAGCAAAATTTATGTTGCACAGGTCTGTAAATATTCCACCCCCCAGAGTGACATAAGTTACACAGATCTAAGTGCCCGGGTGCACAGCGCTATGTTGGCAGAACAGCTATTCTGCCGCCTACATAGTTCATGCTGCTCATAGAAGTGGGGTTTTTTTATGCTGATGGGAGAGCTCTCTCCCATTGGCAAAGAGCATCTTCACCAGACTCACTGAAGCGGCACAGCTGTGTTGGTACAGTAGTGCCACTGCAGTGCTGTACGTATAGACCTGGCCTTAATCTCAGGAAAAACTTCCTAGCTGTGAGAACAGTAGGACAACGGAACGGATGCCTCGGGAGGTCGTGGAAGCTCCTGTACGGGACGTTTTCAAACAGAGACTGGATAGCCATCTGTCTTGGATGGTTTATCCACAACAAATCCTGCATCTCTGCAGGGGGTTAGACCTTGCGGTCCCTTCTAACCCTATGGTTCCATGAACATTCCATGAGATTCCTTTCATGGAGATTTTTCCCTCTGGGGTGAATGGGAAGGTTGTCCTTACAGGGAATGGGCAGCAGTTCAAAATTCTGTTGATCCCAGCTGCTCTGCGGGAGGCTCGGTGACTGGTGCTGCTGAAGACCTCTGTTCCCATTGTTCTGGCTCTGTAACAGCATGGATCCTCTGGAGCTGTGCTGCCATGGCTTTGCTTAGCTGCTGCTGACTCTGCTCCCTAACCTCCCCTCTACCTTCATAGGCTTCACCAGGAATGAACAGTTAACATAGCCTCAGTCACTTGCAGCTCTGATGCTGGCAGACCAGGTACCAGCTTATACCAAGGTCCCTAGTCCTCCCTGAACACTTACAAATACATAGCTGGAAAGCTGTCGGGCTCACCTGTGTGTTACATTGTCAGAATAGATATTGGAGTTATAACAATCTGTTTAGACTTTATGGAACGCTTGTGGGGTGCTGCATGTATTAATCTATTTTGAAAAATCTATATCCTCTGTTTATAAGATACAGTTTAAATATTTGCTCTGTAATCATAAAAATATTTGACTGTAAATTCCCCACAGTCAAGGGAGACGCATTACCAAGTGTGAAATATTGGTTTACCCCAAGAGGTGTCATCTCTTGCCCATCAGGAAGGACTATTGAATCCAAATGGGCCATTGTGGAACAAAGACTTTGTCAAAAACAACAAAGAGTCTGGTGGCACCTTAAAGACTAACAGATTTATTTGGGCATAAGCTTTCGTGAGTAAAAACCTCACTTCTTCGGATGCATAGAGTGAAAGCTACAGATGCAGGCATTAATTACAGACACATGGAGAGCAGGGAGTTACTTCACAAGTGGCGAACCAGTGTTGACAAGGCCAATTCAATCAGGGTGGATGTAGTCCACTCCCAATAATAGATGAGGAGGTGTCAATTCCAGGAGAGGAAAAGCTGCTTCTGTAGTGAGCCAGCCACTCCCAATCCCTATTCAAGCCCAGATTAATGGTGTTGAATTTGCAAATGAATTTTAGTTCTGCTGTTTCTCTTTGAAGTCTGTTTCTGAAGTTTTTTTGTTCAATGACAGTGACTTTTAAATCTGTGATAGAATGACCAGGGAGATTGAAGTGTTCACTTACTGGCTTGTGTATGTTACCATTCCTGATGTCCGATTTGTGTCCATTTATTCTTTTGCGGAGGGACTGTCCGGTTTGGCCAATGTACATGGCAGAGGGGCATTGCTGGCACATGATGGCATATATGACATTAGTGGATGTGCAGGTGAATGAGCCCCTGATGGTGTGGCTGATGTGGTTGGGTCCTCTGATGCTGTTGCCAGAGTAGATATGGGGACAGAGTAGGCAACGAGGTTTGCTACAGGGATAGGTTCCTGGGTTGGTGTTTCTGTGGTGTGGTGTGTAGTTGCTGGTGAGTATTTGCTTCAGGTTGGGGGGTTGTCTGTAAGCAAGGACTGGCCTGCCTCCCAAGGTCTGTGAGAGTGAGGGATCATTTTCCAGGATAGGTTGTAGGTCGTGGATAATGCGCTGGAGAGGTTTTAGCTGGGGGCTGTATGTGATGGCCAGTGGTGTTCTGTTATTGTCCTTGTTGGGCCTGTCCTGTAGTAGGTGATTTCTGGGTACCCGTCTTGCTCTGTCAATCTGTTTCCTCACTTCCCCAGGTGGGTATTGTAGTTTTACGAATGCTTGATAAAGATCTTGTAGGTGTTTGTCTCTGTCTGAGGGGTTGGAGCAAATTCGGTTGTATCTTAGGGCTTGGCTGTAGACAATGGATCGTATGATGTGTCTTGGATGGAAGCTGGAGGCATGTAGGTACGTATAGTCAGTACGTCAGTAGGTTTCCGGTATAGGGTGGTGTTTATGTGACCATCACTTATTTGTACTGTAGTGTCCAGGAAGTGGATCTCTTGTGTGGACTGGTCCAGGCTGAGGTTGATGGTGGGGTGGAAATTGTTGAAGTCCAAGTGGAATTCTTCAAGGGCCTCCTTTCCGTGGGTCCATATGATGAAGATGTCATCAATGTAGCGCAAGTAGAGGAGGGGCACTAGGGGACGAGAGCTGAGGAAGCGTTGTTCTAAGTCAGCCATAAAAATGTTGGCATACTGTGGGGCCATGCGGGTACCCATAGCAGTGCCACTGACTTGAAGGTATAAGTTGTCCCCAAATCTGAAGTGGTTGTGGGTGAGGACAAAGTCACAAAGCTCAGCCACCAGGCTTGCTGTGGCCTCATCAGGGATACTGTTCCTGACAGCTTGTAGTCCATCCTCATGTGGAATATTGGTATAAAGTGCTTCTACATCCATGGTGGCCAGGATGGTGTTTTCAGGAAGAACGTCAATGCACTGTAGTTTCCTCAGAAAGTCGGTGGTGTCTTGAAGATAGCTGGGAGTGTTGGTAGCATAGGGTCTGAGGAGAGTGTCCAAATAGCCAGATAATCCTGCTGTCAGAGTACCAATGCCTGAGATGATGGGGCGTCCAGGGTTTCCGGGTTTATGGATCTTGGGTAGCAGATAGAATACCCCTGGTCGGGGTTCTGGGGGTGTGTCCGTGTAGATTTGTTCCCGTACTGTAGCTGGGAGTTTCTTGAGCAGATGGTGTAGTTTCTTTTGGTATTCCTCAGTAGGATCAGAGGATAGTGGCCTGTAGAATGTGGTCTTGGAGAGTTGCCTGGCAGCCTCCTGTTCATAATCTGACCTGTTCATTATGACTACAGCACCTCCTTTGTCAGCCCCTTTGATGATAATGTCAGAGTTGTTTCTGAGGCTGTGGATGGCATTGCGTTCTGTACGGCTGAGGTTATGGGACAAGTGATGTTGTTTGTCCACAATTTCAGCCTGTGCACGTCTGCGGAAACACTCTATGTAGAGGTCCAGTCTGTCATTTCGACCATCAGGAGGAGTCCACGCAGAGTTCCTCTTCTTGTAGTGTTGGTAGGAAGGTTCCTGTGGGTCAGTGCACTGTTCAGTGGTGCGTTGAAAATATTCCTTGAGTCGGAGACGACGAAAGTAGGCTTCCAAATCACCGCAGAACTGTATCATGTTCGTGGGGATGGTGGGACAGAAAGAGAGTCCCCGAGATAGGACAGACTCTTCTGCTGGGCTAAGTGTGTGGTTGGAAAGATTGACAATGTTGTTAGATGAGTTGAGGGTACCATTGTTATAGCCCCCAGTGGCAGGTATTAGTTTAGATAGCTTACAGTCCTTTTTCCTCTGTAGAGAAGTGAAATGTGCATTGTAAATGGCTTGTCTCATTTTTGTAAAGTCCAGCCACGTTGAAGTTTGTGTAGAAGGCTGGTATTGTATGAGAGTCTCCAGTTCTGAGAGCTCATTCTTGATCTTCTCCTGTCTGCTGTACAGGATGCTGATCAGGTGGTTCCTCAGTTTCTTTGAGAGTGTTCTTTTGCGGAGGGACTGTCCGGTTTGGCAATGTACATGGCAATGTACATTGGCCAAACCGGACAGTCCCTCCGCAAAAGAATAAATGGACACAAATCGGACATCAGGAATGGTAACATACACAAGCCAGTAAGTGAACACTTCAATCTCCCTGGTCATTCTATCACAGATTTAAAAGTCACTGTCATTGAACAAAAAAACTTCAGAAATAGACTTCAAAGAGAAACAGCAGAACTAAAATTCATTTGCAAATTCAACACCATTAATCTGGGCTTGAATAGGGATTGGGAGTGGCTGGCTCACTACAGAAGCAGCTTTTCCTCTCCTGGAATTGACACCTCCTCATCTATTATTGGGAGTGGACTACATCCACCCTGATTGAATTGGCCTTGTCAACACTGGTTCGCCACTTGTGAAGTAACTCCCTGCTCTCCATGTGTCTGTATATAATGCCTGCATCTGTAGCTTTCACTCTATGCATCCGAAGAAGTGAGGTTTTTACTCACGAAAGCTTATGCCCAAATAAATCTGTTAGTCTTTAAGGTGCCACCAGACTCTTTGTTGTTTTTCCCTGATAAAAGACTTTGTCAGTGGTTCCCCTCCACCCATGAAGAGGTTACATGCAGGAGCGCTCATCTCATCAGCTTGGATTTTGGGGAGAAGGGGATAAAAGTCCCGGGATGCTGGATCTGTTATGCTGTCTGGACTCTGAGGGGCAATGATTCCTAAACATAAAGGATATCCAAGCTGCTTGGCTTGGGTCAGCCCTAAAGGACACGTAGAACAGCTTATTATAGAACCTTTATTGACTTTTTAAATGTAAGACTAACTCGTTTGTATTTCCTGTTTTAACCCTGTAAATAATTCATTTCTTTTCTTAGTTAATCTTTAGTTAGTTTATTATAGGATTAGCTACAGGAATTGTCTTTGGGTTAAGATAGGAAAATAATTGACCTGGGGTAAGTGATTGGTCCTCTGGGATTAGGAGTAAACTGAATATTATTGTGATTGTTGGGGTACAGTGACCATCTATCACGTAGTCCAGCTTGCCTGGGTCTTAAGATAGACTGCAGTGCCCAAGGAGACTGTCTGTGACTCTATGGCAAGACTGTTGCTGCTTTAGGAGTTCACACTTCTTACTGGGTTGGTGAAACATAATTATAGCCAGTACAGAGTGTCTGCCCTGCTTCTTGCCAGTCTGCCCTGAGGATGGCACTCATGGTCATGAGCCGCTCCAGACAGCATGACAGTTGCTTTTTTTTCCTGACTTTGTTTTACTGGCATGTAAGGGAATGATGCATGTGCTCCCTATCCCAGCTGACCTTCCTGGGTTTTCTCTTCTCAACCCTATGGAGGCCTCTTTGGCTTTCTACTGGACACACTCCATTCCCACACAGCCAAGTACAAATCTGTAATGTTAATCATTTGCTTTTAGTACCAAAACATCCCTGAGTGTCATTCCCCAAACCATAGCTTATAGTAAGGATGGAATACATTCATAACGCTTTAATCCTCTTGAAAGCCAGGGGATCCAGTGTGTTTTAGCTTTTAGATTAGACACGAGATTTACTCAAAATAGAGCTGGTTGAAGTTTTTCTTGCAAAACATTTTTTCATTGAAAAAATGGCATTATTGCAAAGATAATTTTTGTTGTGAAAAATGGTTGACATTACCAACATTTTTCACAAATTATTTTGATTAAAACATTGCTAAAAATTGATTTAAGAAAATGTCACCAAACATGGGTCCATCTTGAACCCTGAAATGTCTTGACATTTTTCATGAAATCATTTCCTGTTTTTTTGATCTGCTCTAACCCAAAACTTGAATGGAGGATGCAAAATCCACAAAACTTACCGGTTCTAGGACCGTTGAAGAGAGCCAACTGGGAGGGGGAAATGAATGCCCCATCACCACTTCTTCATCGTTGTTTAACTATAGGATAGACTTTTAATTCTTTCATTTTGTCCTGCCCAATCTGTCCAGCTCCTTTTACTATTGTACTTGTATTTGGACTCTTTCCTGTTGGTTTGCATCTTCTTGGAGTTGAGGAACCACAGCATGCCAGGTGCTATCCTCTCCTTGATTAGTGGTGCCTTTACTAATGAAGATGTTTGCAATTGCCCTTTGCAGTGCTTGACTAGTTTTGAATCCATATGATGTTTATACAACGAAGCAAATTGAAATAATATCTGAGTAAGGGGATGCTTTAGTGTCATTAGATGGATTACATTTACTGCATCCCTATCATCCATTCTCCCCCAAAATAATCATTTGGGGCCACATAACTACAGCCCTCCCTCATGTGTGGATCATCTGCCTGCTCTGAGAGGAAAGGGGCCTCAGCTACCTCCTTGTCACTGTTTTCCCACTCTAGGCCCTTTCCCAGGCCCTGTGGAAAGCCTCATTTTGGGATTTCGGGATGAGTTGAAGACTGGCTAGTCTAGGGGTGGAGGTATGTCTATTGAAATGTATCAGGAATAAAGTAATACAACTCCAGGCTATACTGCCGTTTCCACAGAACTCCCCACCTGTTCCCAGGGACAGCCACAGTCCGCACAGCTCTGTTGGAACCACACAGCCTGAGAGCTAAGGGGAGTGCTGAGGGCAAGAGACAGTGTGGAGGTACAGAGCCTCCATGTGGAAGTCCTCAGGGTGGAACCCTCCCCTGATGGGATGCTATGGGGGATCTCTGTGAGGGAATCTTTGGGAAGGTTTCCATGCAATAAGCTCCCTCCCATGGTTTTCCATGCAGGCGAGGCGCTTTACTTCTTGCTTGTTGTTCATATTGAATTATGCTCAAGATTATTAAATCGTAGTTGAAACAGATTTATTGCACTCTGTAACAAATTATGAACTCTGTTTTGTATTATGCGTGGGAATGCTACAGTACATGTCAGGGTTTACCCTAGGGAAGGGGCATCTCAGGATATTTATTTTTAAAGATCTCTCAAGTGCTTTCAGAGTAAACTCATTACAGTTAAGAAGTCCTTTTGTTATGCCTGTGTTCCTTGCTTTCCTGCCACCTTGTAGAAATTCAGGGTGTCCATTGCCTAGGTAGAGCTCTGGGCAGTTGGGGAGGGGAAGGGGGGGCGAGAGGTCAAACACTAATTTTCAGAGTAGAGGGCAGTAGGTGGCAGTGCCCCATGTCCCAAGGAAGGGCAGCAGACAAGAGGTCTGAGACTGGGAGTGTGTCCTAGAGCTAGAAATGGTGAGTAGACTATACCCAGACCCAGCTGACTTGGAAGCACATGGGCACCAGTGATTAGATTCCCTCTTAACAGATGGGTGACCATACAGAGGGATACTGACCAAGGCCGTAATAAAAAGAATATTTTCTCCTATATGAATACCTAAACATCTCAAGAATGTGACTTAAGTATGCTGGTTAAGGGAAACTGCTATTAATATAAACCTCAGAGAATTAGTGTTTGTAAGATGTGAGTGTTTTATCTGTCCATGTTCACTGTAAAATATATTGCATACACAAGTTATGGATACTTTTGTGGTACTCCAACTTTTCTTTGTTTAGCCTCACAATGAAATATATACTTGTGATGCATCGGGATACTGGATTACAAAGAGTTTCAGAAGATAATAGGCATGAACTGGAGCTGGGACTATGCGGTTATGTTAAACATCCTGGGTGAAATCCGGGGTGCTGGAACAATTTATATAGTGGGGGTTCTGAGAGCCATTGAACCAAACTGTAAATCCTGTGTATGATGGAAACCACTTCAAGACAGGGGGTGTGGCAACACCCTTAAATCCCACACCTATGTGTGAAATAGTGACTCCACTGAAGTCAGTTGCAAAATTCCCATTGAGTTCAATGGGGCCAGGATGTCACTTTAAATTTGATAGACTTGTAATCTGACCGTGGAACTACCAGAATTTCCACATAAAAATAAAAGGAAATATCTCAATGTAGCCCATGCATGTCTCCTGCTTCAGTAAGAAACATCAACGAAAGGGACCGATGTAACAAAATACTGTACTTATTAGGACTAAATATTGTAGCAAAGCCAAGACATTACTTTCCTAAAGGACACATTTATCTCATTAGTGTTTTGTTACAGTATCTTTCAGTGTTTTTTGAGTATGTTATGGAATATATATTTGTAAAACAGAGCAATTCACTTCTGGCATAAAGGGGTGTAGCTGCACTGAACTCTGAGGCAGAGTTTTAATACTTCTACCCCTTACCTCTAGACTTATACAACGCTATCCGTTGCATTTACAAAATCTGAGTGTTTTAGGAGAATTGTAAATTTGCTCAAAATTTATTTATTTTTTCCATTTAACCACAAAACACAGTGGTTAAAGTTGGACCTTGTCCTACCACCCTAGTAATACCTGGAAGAAGTTAGACCATTATTTGTAACAAAAAAAGCAACATTTCACCTTCACTTAGCATTCTTCATAAATTTGTCCCATGCAAAATAGCACCATTCCCACAACAAAAATTAGTTCTTTTGTTTTTTTGTGAAACAGTAACAGATTCAAGATGTAACTGGAAAAAAAAAAAAAGGAGGGACATTTTTTTAACTAGTTTTGCCGGAACCGCAGAAAAGTTTTCATGGATGATATAAATCTTAAACTTGTTGCTGATTTCATTAAATCATCAAAAATATAAAGGTCTTTATAGCTAAAAACTCTAGTTGCACAATCAAGTTGCAGAACAATGACAGAAATTAGAGATGGGTCCCATTTGTGAAGTTTGAACCTGGATTTAAACTTTTGCTAAGTTCAGGATGTTTGAATCCAGAGTTTTGGCTGGCATATGATATAGACGGGTGGGTCCAGAGGTGGAGTTCAGATCTGGGTCTGAGCTTCTTTAACGTGTGGTTCTGGAGGTTTGGGAGCAGTCCACCATTAATAAAAGTGAGCAGGAGAATTTCATTGAGGTGCTGCACATGATAAATTACACAGCAAATAACAGATAGCTTTTGTGTTCTCAGTTCATTTTTAGTAACAGAACTAACAGGAAGCCCCAAGACTGCAAATACTAGAGCATCAGTGCCAAAGTATGTTTCTATATTAAATCAAAAATTTACTGCTGCAGGTAATCCATCTGGTTAACTTCCTAACATTTACAGCTTGATCTGATGTGTTTAAATACAGGAATTATAGATGTGAACTGATCAGTTGAAAAAGAAACTTGCAATTTAGCAGATAGAAAGAGCACTCCCCTGTGAAAGCAAGATGTAACATGAGAGCCATGTTTTGGTATACTTACATATAGTCCAACATATTAGAATGCACTTATCTGACAACCTAAGATGTATAAAAACTAAAACAATAAACTACTCAATGGATATATTCCCTTTGCCAAATATTTCCATCTTCTTCATGTAATAACTCTCTTCCCATCCTTTCTACACCCACACAAGCAAGCGTCTGATTAAACACAGTGTGTCCTGAAAATCAGCAGACTCAGACAATCCAGTCTGGCTATTGAGTTCAAGACCTCAAAGAGCCTGTCTCCAACCACCGTAGGTTTAAATCTAGGGTGTGTATTAGTAAAAATCACTCATACTATCAACCACAGAGAATTGTGATTTACAGTATTTCACATGTTGTAATGAAAGGCATGACACTCATTTTCTATGTTCCCTTTTATTTTTCAGAACACTGAAAGAACTACTGTATTATCCCCTCCATTAGTCAGTTCTGTATAGAATACTTTAAAGATAAGCAGGATTGGCTTATACTGCTGGAATGCATCACTGTGATTTCTTACACCTTTGTGGCCTTGGCCAAGCCTCTGAAAATCTGTTTCTTTGTTTGTACTGTTTATCAGGATTACTCAATTGTCTGCTATATTTAATAACTCAGTTTAGCGTAGGCAACGAATGATTGTTGCCTTTCATCAGCACACTTGACTTGGGGCTTATTTTCAAAGGGGCCTCAAACCAGGGTCCATTATTTATTAACAGAATGCAAAGATTCAGCATTTGTATTTCAGATGAAAGATTGCATGCAGAAATTGGGTAATTAAATATCAAATTAGCAGATCTGTGTGCACAATTCTCATTTGCAATAGCTGTGCGTATGAAGTGAGAAGCCATCTGTGCCAGCACCTCACTTCACAACTTCTGGAAATTGTAAATATTATTATTTTTTCTTGATGGCGTTTGTTCTGAATAAGTGAGAATGTGGAAGGTTTATTCACTAGAAAGCAGGCTGAGAAACCAGAGAACTCCATTTGATACCCTGCAAATAGCCAAGAAGACATCCTGTGCTGCATCTCTTGCACAGATCTCAGTCATGAGAGGAGAGGCAAAGGTGGATTAATACCACTTTTGCACCTCCTGATTCTAGGTTGCTATTGGGGCCAAATGGCTACTGGTGTAATTTAAATTAGTCTGGGCAGCAGAAGGAAAGCTCCTGGAAGTTTTCCTGTGGGTAGCAATATTTTCCAGAATCCCTAGAGCCCTATGGCCCAACCCACCAGACTCCCAGCACACTTCCTGGTCAGAGCTTCTGAAAGGCTGAGTTGCCATAGGCAGCCCAACACTGTGCCTGGGGTGGAGGAATTCTCCCCTTGGTGGTTGTGGGGTTTTTACCTGTGATGTACACAAGGCTTCATGGAGGGGGAGAAAAGTGAAAGTTTAATGTGACCCACGACACCACTTATCCTCTTGGCCTTTAAACACAATCTGCTTGGGCTTGATGGTTGTTACTGGCAACAGAAAATACCAGAACGGTGCTATTGCAAATCCATATGCTACAGTGTGCAAACCTTCTAATGTTTCCTGTCAACTGGACAGTTTTATAATCGCTAATTAACCTCACTCACTAAACAGCCCAAAATCAATTATATTGAACTTAGATAGGGAAGGGTAGATTCCAATTTGTTCCTTCATCATTCCCTACTCAGCTAAAAAAATTTCTGTTGATGAAAGGGGCTAAATTTAAAGGCCTGGATGACTGAAGTCCTCTATTTAGACGTAGCACAGCAACTGTAGTGCAATCTTCCCTATGCTGTCCTGCTGCGCCCTGACCTTGAAGATTCACATCTAACAATGAAGGAGTAATTCTTTCTCCATGTGCATTGTATCCAGAGACCTCTCTACTGATATGCCCAGGAAAGGGTCCAGTTAGTTCCCATTGCAGTAGTGGCTTTATGTTGGGGAGAACCTGTCCACGGGACAACTTATTTAACATAGGCCACCAAGCATCTGTCAGACAATTTATCATTTTATTTTGTTAGAGTTAATTCTAGCTGGGGCTAGACTCAAAATTCATGCGAGCAGGAATTTAAGATGAGTCTAGGGCTCTTTGAAATACTGCAACGACATGAGTATTTTAACAGCTTTGTGTTTTTGTGTTTTCTGAGCTGAGTGATAGCAATGACACTGCAAAATGCCCTTTGAAAGGGAAAACCACAGCAAGGGAACATCCTTGACTCCAGTCCTTGTGCTCTAGTTTTCAGTTCCCACCAGCTGCAGTTGATGATCTGTTGCAGCTTCCAAGAACTGGATTTCACAACACTAACCACGTCTTTCTTCTCTCTGTGGTATTTATAGGCTTTAGGGCCAGAAAAGAAGTAAATGAATCCTAAAATAAAAAGAGGAAAGACTGATTATAGAAACTAACTTGTTGTAAGGGCTCTGTTACAACATTTTGTGGTTACATGTGCACATTCTCACAGCTCCTAGAGACTGTTTGGGTGGTTCAACACAGGTAGATACTCTGGCTTTCTTTCTCATAGCTGTTAGAATTTTTTGGAGCTGCATATTAGCCTAGGCATAAGATGTTGCACAGCACTTAGAAATATTGAATACAATCCTGGGGATGCCATCATGTGCCAGCAATGCCCCTCTGCCATGTACATTGGCCAAACCGGACAGTCTCTATGCAAAAGAATAAATGGACACAAATCTGAAATCAAGAATCATAACATTAAAAAACCAGTAGGAGAACACTTCAACCTCTCTAGTCACTCAGTAATAGACTTAAAGGTTTCAGAGTAGCAGCCGTGTTAGTCTGTATCCGCAAAAAGAACAGGAGTACTTGTGGCACCTTAGAGACTAACAAATTTATTAGAGCATAAGCTTTCGTGGACTACAGCCCACT
>NC_048298.1:313631890-313791035 GCF_013100865.1 Trachemys scripta elegans | reverse complement strand
GCCTCTACAAAAAAGAATAAATGGACACAAATCTGACATCAGGAATCATAACACTAAAAAATCAGTAGGAGAACACGTCAACTTCTCTGGCCTCTCAGTAACAGACTGAAAGGTGGCAATTTTGCAACAGAAAAGCTTCAAAAACAGACTCCAACGAGAAACTGCTGAACTTGAATTAATATGCAAACTAGATATCAATTTAGACTTGAGTAGAGACTGGGAACGGCTGAGCCATTACACACATTGAATCTATTTCCCCATGTTAAGTATCCTCACACCTTCTTGTCAAACTGTCTGAAATGGGCCATCTTGATTATCACTACAAAAGTTTTTTTTTCTCCAGCTGATAATTGCTCATCTCAATTAATTAGCCTCTTAGAGCTGGTATGGCAACTCCCACCTTTTCATGTTCTCTGTATGTGTATATATATCATCTTACTATATGTTCCATTCTATGCATCCAATGAAGTGGGCTGTAGCCCACGAAAGCTTATGCTCAAATAAATTTGTTAGTCTCTAAGGTGCCACAAGTACTCCTCGTTCTTTGTTTACTGAAGAATTATAGCATGAAATGATACATCAGCTAGTGACTCCTTCTGGACCATGGAGTTTCTAAGCTAGAGTCAAGATCAAGCAATGTTATATTTGCCGTACAGTAGTGTCCAGTGTCTCCACTCAGGATTTGGTCCCCACTAACACAGTTTTTCATTGAGTCATTAAGAAGGCTTTCACAATAATCCGTAGACATAACTCCCAGAGACATTTCCTTGATACTGCAGCAATTTGTTGTGGTCCAATGGACACAGTGGTATGTGAGTCTGTTTGTTTGGTGTTTTGATTGGGACATATACAAAACTCCCCAAAATGTTACATATAACTACCAAAACCTATTGGATGCACTATCATAGTTATTACTACCTGTCATAGCAGACATTTGTTCTGTCTTTGTCTCTGTACTGTTGGTTTCATGCCTTTTACATGAACTAATTTATATTTGGAAACTACATTTTGAAGATATGACTTATTTTTAATCTTTAGTCATTGTATGGGTAGATTTTTTCTGTTGACAGGGGTTGCTTATATAATGGACCTTTATTATGGTTATTGAACACATGTCCTTCTGCTCTAAAACATTGGCCTTCACCACTTGAGCTGATGGAGCAACTCCCTTAGCTAAGAACAGTAGCAGGCTATTCTAAATGTGAACCAGCCACTTACCTGCATTACATTTACTCTCACATTAAGCCAAAGTTAAATGACATTTTGGATTTGAAGCTTTTCTACTCTATCTGTGATGTGTAGAAGGTCTTCAGTTCATTTATTGTTAGAAGAATAGTTTTTTTCCTCTTTGTGTTCAAAGAGGGTTAAAATTTACCTTAAGCAATGAAGAGAATTAAGAATTTTTCTTAACTGGAAACTCACAGTTCTTGCATTTTGCAAGTTTTCCAATAGAAAATTGGAGAGTTTCGGAATATTTAAAAATTAAAAGTGAAAAAAGGCCAGTTAAAATGAATATCAAATCTTGGGGGTTGAAATTAGTACAGTAATATAATAGTCCTGATCCATAACTGAGGTCTACTGGAGTATCTCTCTATGGAGCTAAATGAATTCAAACCAGCTGAAGGTTTGGTCCAATATTATTAAAAAATACCCACTTGTTTATAGAGACTGACAATGGGCCTATTATTTACATGCCTTCCTCCCACTGATGTACACGAGAGTTTTCTCTCAGGCATGACCAATAGGATCAGGCCTGTTACGTATGTTTGTATGAAATACTCACCATTCACTTCTATTGCTGCATCTATTTTGCCACTAATCCCTGCAGACTCTTCATCAATGCTCTTGGGAAAGTCTTTTCCCATCTTACTTTTTCTTCATTCTAGCTTTAGGAGCAGAGAATATCATCCTGGGCACTTCATTAACAGACACCTGCCATGAATAGGTCAAGGCCAATAGGTCCAGGTCCCTTTTTGTAATATTAAAAATATCCCTGGAACAGTAGTAATTCTTCAGTGCAATTACTGATTAATAACTAGGTGGTGCATTTTATGCAAAAACTGGAGTATGGTGGACTGGGGCAGAGGAGCTTGCTACAGTCCTTTTTCAGGGTGCTACTTATCTCCCTCCCCTTATAGCTAGCCAGCGCCACTGGCCAGCTTAAGGGGAGGGTTGGGGATATAACGCTACCTATTCCTTGCCTCTCGCTAACTACAGTATTCATAGGGAGAGCATCTGGAGTGCAGTCAATGCACTTCCCTCAGCAGCTGGGACTAAGACCCAAGTAGCTCTAACATCTAGTGAGTGTGTGGGAATCTTTACTTTTCCCCTATGCAGTTGCATTAGGGCTAGGCACAGTCTCGCCCTGAGTGGCGAACCGGAATGCTGCTAATGTGCCGCAGTATGTGGATTGCAGTAAAACGTTCCATACAGAGCTGTGAGATTGACTGTATAGGATAATTATCCATATGAAAAATTTGAACAAATGCACACTAGAAAAAATAGTAAAGTAGGGCTAAGAAACTGATTGACCAAAAGGGGCTGGGAAGGCCCCCAAAAGGGATACCCTCCAGAGGAATTGTTTGACACTGCAGTTTCATCACTGATCAGAGTCAAGTTTACACCTTCCTTTAGTTCAAGCTTGCTAGTAAGATTAAAATGAGAAGGACAGCAAGTACCCACGGGAACACAGCCTAACTGCTGAGCTATAGGGAGTGTTCGAGGCCAACTGAAAATGTACTAGGATTGGTTGGAAAAAATATGGTAGGGGCAACCAAGTATCCACTTCCCTCAGATCTGCACCCGAGTCTCATGAGAATGAGAGCTGGTCAGTCAGGTTAAGCGTTTTTGGTGTCACTTTCGACCATTCTTGGGTTTCCATTTCTATCAGATACATGCGATTGCTTTTCACTTGCATGATTTTCCCAGGCTGCCCTTAATTATTCCATTGTCCATGACCTTGTAAAATAGACACATGTCCTTCTGGTTGCAAAGTCTAATGACTTTAATATCCTCTTCACAGGACTTCAGAAGGGCAGGTTTGCTATGTGCAGTTTGTTCAGAATGAAGCAATGTGTTTGCTTACTGGTGTGAGCAACTGTGATAATATTACACCTACTTTGCATACTTTACATTGTCTGTTTGTAGAACGTGGACTGATTTTAAGTAGGTCTGGTTGAAATCTGTTAAACAATTGTTTTGACAAAAAAGGCCTTTTCATTTTCTTAAAAAAATATAGATAGATTTTTTTTTTTTTAAATTTTCTGGGTTTTTTTTTAAAGGGGAAAAAAGAAAACTAAAATGGTCTCAGTTTTCCCCTGTTTTCCCCTTTGTGATCCTTTTTTCTTCCCCCCTGCTTTTTCGGTGGCAAAAGAGAAAAGATAAATATAGAAAGGGGGAAAAACACTGAGAAACCAAAAATCAATTTTTTTAATCATCATTTTCTTTAATTGAGAAAAATGAAAAGGTTTCACTTTTTCCCCCCCGGCAAAGCATACTGATCATTTTTTGACCAGCTCTAATTTTAAGTGTAATTAGTGGTTTTTAAAACCATTAGCGATATAGGCCTAGGTGTATTGGAGGCCTTCTCCTGATATGCATCTGTATTCTAGTACAGCTACTTCTTAGAAATCCTCACCAGGTTTTAGCATCTGGGTGTGGAATTCCCTTCACCCCAGACTTCACAATCTACTTCACAATCTACTTTTTTGTACTGGAGAATAAAATATTGTTGTTAGAGCAAGATGTTTTCCAAAAAGAAAGGTAATAATGAATGCACCTGGAATATTCATTTCCCATAAAGAAGAGTACCTTTAGACAACTCATCAGTGTGCTGCACATTTCTCAAATACCCAGAGTCAGAGATGGGCTGAGGAGGGCCTTGAATTTGAAACCCTCAAGTTGTCCATTAATGTGGGCCTGAAAAAACATGAAATATATTATACAAGGATTATCAATTTCCCTGAAATACTCTTGGGACCCAATTCTTCCATCCTACCTGCATGAAAAAATCCCACTGAGATCTCTCAGCATGAGTAAGGCTGAAGCTGGTGCAGAACGCAATGACTCACTTACTGAGTGGGCTGACTCACTGGGATCATATGACACCAGCACTCCAGCAGCGGCACTGGCTGCCCATTGTTCTTCAGGTGGAGTATGAGGTCTGGGTTATGACCTAAAAAGTCCTGATGGCCTGAGACCAGCCTACCTGAGGAACTGCTTTCTTCCGTGTGCAATATGCCACCGCTGCAGTGAGCATGGATGCCCAAGTGGATCCCCCTATTATAAAAGGGAGGGGGTGGTTGGCAGGGCGCTGTCTGTGAGGGCTCCACGACTAGAACTTGCTCCCCTCTTGTTCCAAGACAGTACAAACATGGTGACCTTTCAGGCATGCTGCAATAGACACCTGTTTAATTGGGCTGAGGGTAATGATTCCACCCCTTTCATTGTTATAGGAAAGATGTTTCTATATGTGGCTCATTGAGCGCCTGTTGAAATGGTCATTTTAATGATGGTGTTATTATAATATTAATGATGTATCAGAGTGCCTAGAGCCATCCATAGTCATCTTTTAACATTATTATTTAAATCTAAATAAATAAGGGGGACAAAACTGTGCCCATCATTCATAATTGTTAGTCTGCTGTTAACATTTTTAAGTGAGGGTAATTAACTACTGAAACATCTCATCAATGAGAATGGCAAAATCTCCAGCATTTGAAGTCTTTAACTCAAGACTAGATATCTTTCCCTACATTATCTGAACTGGGAATGTTGCAGTAAAGGGTTTTCTTGCCTATAGATTTTTCTTTTGGGTCTCAAAGACAGGGGTTGTACATCATATGGTGCTCTGCAAATCGTAAACCACTGTTCTGGGTGTATATGGGGGATGGCTAGAGCTTCTCAAAAGTTCAGATTTCCATTCGATAAGCAATTCCAAAATTCTGAAAAAAAATATTCCATCTTTGGAATAAGTAGGATTTTCAAAAATTCTTGTGGAAGGGAAAATGCCCCAGAAGTTTGAAGAAAAAATCAAACCAATTTTTTTGAAAATTTTGAAATAAAATTGAGTCCTGCCTCCCAAATATTGAGATTCTTGGCTCAGCCTGACCTTCCAGGGCTGTTGTAACCAGGTCACTCTCTAGCCCTGGCTTCTACAGTTCTCTCAATTTTCTAGAAATCTGCTCCTACTGCACTATTGATGGGGCACAATATTTTTAAAAAACATTTTATTAAGGGATGTCACAATACTACATCCTACATTACTTATTCAGGATCAGGTTAATATTCGAAGAACCTGGCAAAAGATTCTGGCTTGCTGGCTGGGGAGCCCACCTCCTCTGAGTATGCTAAAACAGGTGAGCAAATTTCTAAATACCTGTTCTTTTAGGCACTTTTCCTGTGTACCTACTTGATATGAAAGTTTTTCCATTAAAAGGACATATTTTACTATACCAAAATACCATAGAAGAAGTCACATGTTTCCTTTAATGTGCAATACAAAGTCTTGATGCTAACAATAAACAAGAAATTAATTTGTTCTGTTTAAAATGTAGTTCCATTACTGGAACATTAAGTAGGCAGGTCAGGGGATCTCTAGGAAGCTGGTATTTTGTTATAAGATGAATTTCTTTAATAATTTCCTAGAATCGTAGAATAGAATCATAGAATATCAGGGTTGGAAGGGACCACAGGAGGTCATCTAGTCCAACCCCCTGCTCAAAACAGGATCAATTCCCAACTAAATCATCCCAGCCAGGGCTTTGTCAAGCCGGGCCTTAAAAACCTCCAAAGAAGGAGATTCCACCACCTCCCTAGGTAACGCATTCCAGTGCTTCACCACCCTCCTAGTGAAAAAGTTTTTCCTAATATCCAACCTAGACCTCCCCCACTGCAACTTGAGACCATTGCTCCTTGTTCTGTCATCTGCCACCAGATGAGAACAGCCAAGCTCCATCCTCTTTGGAACCCCCCCTCAGGTAGTTGAAAGCAGCTATCAAATCCCCCCTCATTCTTCTCTTCTGCAGACTAAACAATCCCAGTTCCCTCAGAACAATCCCAGTTCCCAGTTCCTCCCAAAACCATTTTAATTCCTGCACACAACTACTGCCTGTACAAGTATGTTCCCCTTTTCCTGCAAGCCCTCCAACAGAGCACCTTCCTAGCAGCAAAACTATAATGAAGCTTAACTGGAGTTGAATGCGTTCAATACAGTAATTTAAAAAAAATTCTTTGAACTATATAGAGTGAAGACGTATATCCTTTTCCCATATATATCAATTTCTTTGTCCAAATCCCCCTCATCTTTTCATCTGTGTTGTTTTCTTATCAACATCTGTTTCAATCAAAATTGTATATATCTTAGTAATTAAATCTTTCATTCCAGCTTGCTCCTGGGTCAACTCCTCAATTGTGGTTAAAGGTCTAGAAAGAACCATCTTGTATTCAGATGTCACAATACAATGTTTGACTTGTAAATATTGAAAGTATGGGTTCCTTCTGTTATTTACACAGTGTCATGTAAACATAGTGCGAGCTGGGGTGGACAATGCCAGGGCCCTGTCTATGCTACATATTCTGCTCTTTGCAGGTTCACGCCAAGACTTAGGGAGACCCTGCATGGTGACTTAAACATCACAGGCTGCATTTAGTTAGGCCCTGGTCCAGCAAAGTTCTCAAGCTCATGGTTAACTTTAGGCATGCAAGTGCCCTTATTGGGACATACTAAAGTGCTTTGATGGATCAGGGCCTTAATCTGGCAAATAGAAAGCCAGGGTAAACTACAGGGTCCATGTCTGGCCAGCGGCTTCAGCAGAGAATCCTCTTTGCATACTCTTCAACCAACTCTCTGTCTTAGCCTCAACTACAAGCAACATAGACTCATAGACTAAGTTCAGAAGAGATGATTATGATTTTCTAGTCTGACTTCCTGCACAGGGCAGGCCGCAGAATCTCACCCACCCACTCCTGTAACATGATGCTGGGGGGAAGCAGATTAATCTAATGAATAGGCATTATTCTTTGAAAGTTTTATCATTAGTAAGAAATTGTGTGTGTATCTGTAACTACTGTCTGGATAAACGTATATGGGGGAATCAGCCCTTTTTTCAGGGAGAGCTCATATCCTGCAGCTCCCGTGCCCAAGACCTAAGTCTAATGTGTTGCACATCTTTCTCAAATGGGCAGCTGCCATCATCAAGGGATTTTCTCCATTTTAAGTTCCTCTTAGCTTCCTGGTGACTTTGTGGCTTCTTGTAAGCCGGCTGCTACTCTGTCTCTTTGTGAAAGGAGTTGCAACAGCTGCATTTCCTATTCTGATTCTTCCTTAAAATCTTCTAAATACTCCAAAGAAGGCAGACAATGAAATTAAAGAAAATAATTAAAAAGAAAAGAGGATGGGCAGGAGGGGGAGAAAGTGTTCTGCCTGTTCACTCCAACTCAAAGCTATCATATCAAGGGTTGTAGATGGGATTGCAAAGGAGCCCAAGAGAGTTAGGCACCCAAATACTGGCCTTTGTGTGCTTAACTCCCTTAGGCTCAATTGAAATTGTACTCTGTGTGGCTGCCAAAAATGCTGCACAATCCAACAGGACCTCAGCAGAACAGTCAGGTACTGTTGTAAGGACTCAGTCTGGTCTGAAGTCAAGTGAATATCTTGCCACTGCAGGAGTGTCAAATGAACATGGCTCTCCCCCATAAGTACATACTGTGCATGTACTGTGCATGACCATTCCCCTCTTTTTTACTGAGAGCAACTGAGCAGATGTTAGACACAGTGAGGAATTTTTCAAATCTCTCCCTGGTGCAGAAAAGGCTGACGACTCACAGGCCATTTACAGTAACTTTCAAAATGGGCTGGGCTTTTTGCAGTTCTTTTAGGAAAAGGAGAAGTGAAAAGCAAAGTGGTCTGGGATAATTGCAAAAACAACAACAAGGAGTCCTTGTGGCACCTTAGAGACTAACACATTTATTTGGGCACAAGCTTTCGTGGGCTAGAGCCCACTATGTCCAAATAAATGTGTTAGTCTCTAAGGTGCCACAAGGACTCCTCATTGTTTTTGCTGATACAGACTAAGACGGCTACCACTCTGAAACCTGGGCTAATAGCAAGACTGAAAATAGAGCATGTAACTCTACACATTAGGAGTGGAGGATTCAGTTCCCAGGCCTAATTAACCCCATCTCTACAGCTTTACTGACGTCTGCATGACTCAAACGGGACGTGTACTTTACTACTTTGTAAGAATAATACATGTTAGTATGGCTGCATGGGGCTGTACAGTTCTCCTAGAAGAGAAGGTCAAGAATTTAGAAGCAAACATTACTTTAAAAGAGGGGGAGTCCTGGCATGAGTTCATTTATTTGTCATTTCTATAAGGTTTTGCACCACATTAATTTTTCAGTTAACAGCAATATTAGTCTGATGGTGTTTCCTAGTAATGAGAATCAAAATTTATGTAAACTGATGAATCCCGCCCTCTTTGTGACATCATTGTGCATTCCCCAGGCCCAAAATTGTACATGTGGAAATAATAGTCAGTTTTTAATTTTAGGGTCTTTCTTAATTTTTGCTTTATCTATTCTTCAAGTTCTAAAATTTCACTTAGTAAAAATAATGGGCTTGATTTTCTTCTCACTGGCCCTGGTGTATAGTCAATAGAGTGACACCAGTTTAAAACTGGAATGAGAAGAGAATTAGATTCTATCGACCAATCTTTTTCCATTTAAAAGATACAGCTTTCAGTATGTAAATCTATGCACTGCTGCCCTGTTTATCCAGCCTTGCCATATATTTATTCCAGCCAAACAATAGCCTCAGTTGGTGAGAACTCAATTCATCCCCACCCAAAATCATCTCCATGAGCCATAAACGTTTTGTACTATTTTAATATCAGCATTATTAAGCACAGACAACTTATTTTTTGTTCACTAAACCAAGATATTTATATTCAAAAATCTGTTTGTACAGCAGTAAGGTTGCATAGTTAAACTCGTAAAAAGATGTGAAACACCCAAAGGGAATGTCCCACAACAATAACTCAGCTGCACTGCGCAGCCTTAGTACTGTTGTTTTTTAAATTTGTCATCCCATTTAAATGTAAATGTAGCAAAATGTTTACTGCTCAGGCCCATCTCTACATTATTCTAGATACATTTTTTCTTGTGAATGTTAGGCTGACAGTGTGTGGCTATTTGGCTTGTTGGTTTTTTTAATGTGTTTAGGTACATCTATGTAGGGAGTCAGATTTGGTCAAATTACATGCTGTTTAAATGAGAGAGACAAGTTGGGTGAGGTAATATCTTTTACTCTGTTGGGGGAAAAAGCCAAGCTTACAAGGTTTTTAGTTTTTTTAAATGACATTTACTCATATTTTATCTGCTTTTTCTAGCGTGGCATTCATCCCTTATTATTATTTGTATTATCATAAAGCAGTTGTTCCCAAACTGGGGTTTGTGAGTCCCTGGGGGGGGTTGTGAAATGTTACAGGGGGTTCTCGGGAAAAAATTCCCTAATGGCGGACAGAGCTGTTCCTAGGGACCCCGGGCAGCATGGGGCCAGCAGCCTGGAGCCCCTGGACTTCCAAGAGCTAAGCAGATCAAAGCAAGCATATCTATCACACTGAGGAGATTTAAATTTCAAGACTCCTTATAAGAAATGGAAAGGGAGATGGATATTTTTTGCTGTTTTTAATATTATATAGGCAGCTAGTATTGTTTTTAAAATTATTATGAAGAACAAGTTTAAGCTTTGTTTGCCTGGACTGCTCAAGACCTGAATGCTTGTGTAGGAGGAACTCTTTGAGTTGGCTTCTTAAATACCTTCATGTTTCACATCTGATACTCCTTGATGGAACATAGGAGCCTTGTCTTATAACAGGCTTATTCAAAGTGATACAAGCTACGAAAGTGAGATCTTGGGAGAGTGTTGCCAATTTCATAATGTAATAAAAAATGCTGTAATGATAAATAATAATTAATAAAAAGAACAGGAGTACTTGTGGCACCTTAAAGACTAACAAATTTATTTGAGCATAAGCTTTCATGGGCTACAGCCCACTTCTTCAGATGCATAGAATGGAACACACAGAAGATATTTATACATGCAGAGAACATGAAAAGGTGGAAGTAGCCATGCCAACTGTAAGAAGCCAAATAACTGAGATGAGCTGTCATCAGCAGTTGATCGTGTGGTGTGTCCTGGATGGAAGCTGGAGGCATGTAGGTAAATATAGCGGTCAGTAGGTTTCCGATATAGGGTGGTGTTTATGTGACCATCGCTTATTAGCACATAAACAGATCGACTGTGTTGGTGGGATTTTTCAGAAAAGATCAATAATCACACTGTAAGTTCTTGGCTTTCATTAGTATGTCTTTTAGGGGATGTCTACACTACCCCCCCGATCAGCGGGCAGTGATCGATCCAGCGGGGATTGATTTATCGCGTCTAGTCTAGACGCGATAATCGACCTTCGAGCGCTCTCCTGTCGACTCCTGTACTCCAGTGCCATGAGAGGCGCAGGCAGAGTTGACGGGGGAGCGGCAGCAGTCAACTCACCGCAGTGAAGACATCATGGTAAGTCCATCTAAGTACATCGACTTCAGCTACATTACATAGCTGAAGTTGTGTAACTTAGATCGATCCCCCCCAGTGTAGACCAGGGTTTAGGAGTCCATGTGACCTTCTGTGTATTACTTAAATCTACCTCATCTGCTAACTGCTTATGCTATATAATCAAATTTTCTTTGGAACCTCTTTTAGAGTGTGGTTGCTGGCACCTACTGGCTGCAGTGTGTACTAGCAACTAGGGCTGTAGGTTTGTCATGAAAACTTGGAAGTCACGGATGCGTGAGGTCAGAATTGTCAAACATAATGGAATAATCTTAAAAAGCCGTCAGGTCATGTGAAAATCATCTCACTTTGTGGATTTAGGCTGTATGTTTAGAACAAGATTTTTATCGTTTTACAAAATGTGGACACAAGGTATGTACTTCTCAGTCACCCTGTAATTAAAACACAGTAAAAAAAACTTGCAATTGGATCTGTACAGTGCACCTTTATTATATATTCTTCCTTGATACTAAATACTCCTCCTCTCTGGCAAAATACTACAGACAGCAACGTGAGTTATGTAATCAGAATACACAATAGGGGTGAGAGCTGAAGTAAAGACGGAAGAGGAAAATTTTGTTCAGAGATTTTAAAATACCTTTAGTTAATTTAAAAATTCCCAGGAAAGACTTAATCTCATTGCCTGTATGTCAATGTATTTTTTTCCCATTTGGGGTTTCCTGGAAACAGGTGGTAGTTTGCTATATCAGGGACACCACCGTGTGGCCTCTTTATTATACCCATAGTGCTATAGTTAGGGCGTTACCAAATTTACGATCCCTTTTGGCCAATTTCACAGTCATAGAATTTTAAAAATCATAGATTTCATGATTTCAGCTATTTAAATCTGAAATTTGATCACGGCATTGCCACCCTTACTTCTGCTCTGCTGCTGGCAGGTGGCACCGCCCTCAGAACTGGGCAGCCTGAAAGCGGCAGCTGCTAGCCGGGAGTCCAGCTCTGAAGGCAGCAGTGTAGAAGTAAGCGTGGCATGGTATGGTATCACCACTCTTGCTTCTGCATTGCTGCTGGCAGTGCTGCCTTCAGAACTGGGCACCCAGCCAGCAGCTGCCGCTCTCCAGCTAACCAGCTCTGAAGGCAGCACAGAAGTAAGGGTGGCAATACCACAACACGCCCCCGCCCACAACCCCCTTTGGAGTCAGGACCCCCAGTTTGAGAAATGGTGCTCTACCCTGTGAAGTCTGTATCAGATAGGGTAAAAGCACACAAAAGACCAGATTTCATGGGGGAGATGAGATTTTACGGTCCGTGACGTGTTTCACAGCCATGAATTTGGTAGGGCCCTAGCTATAGTCCAGTTTCCCAGTAACCTGGAGACAAAAGAATACTTGCATTTCTTTAATTTTCCTTGCCATGGGAACTGTCATCTGTTACCATTGCCCCAACCTGGTGTCCTCCTTTCTGTATGTAATACTTGTCAAGGTATTCCTAAGAATGGAAAGAGACAGTCAAACGTTGCTCTCTGTTTGACATGTGCTCTACATTCGTTGATGACATTGTCATACATGTATGGTTTATGTTTGACATTTAATTTTTGAAAATTGCTATGGAAGCTTATCAAACAAAACACATATTCTATACAGGGCTGAACATGCGGATGGTAGAACGTCCTAGCAATGGCACTTCAGGAATATCAACACAAACAATGTGGCTATGAGTATCTCAGAGTAAGGCCATTGATAGTAGCTATACATTCTCCTGCGAACCCAATTCCTCCCAAAACTTCTTGGATTGAATTCCTTAATACAAACACTTTTCTTGGCTACATAATGTAACTTTCCTTTTTCTATAGCAATGGTCCTCTCATAATCTGGGAATGATTTATTTTGGGACAGCTGTAGACGTGGCTGGCTCTTTCTTCCTCCTCATGATATGCTCCAGAATCACAGGCTTCTTTTGAGCAGCAGGATATGTTGGCATTCTAACTAGCTTAAGTATTTATATGTCTCCCATTATTGTTGTATCTGGGTGTCTTGTAATCTTTAATATATTCATCCTCGCTACACACCTCTGATGTAAGGAAGTACTATTAGATCCATTTTACAGATGGAAAACTGAGGCACAGGAAGGCTTAAGTGACTACCCATGGTCACACAGTAAGTCTGTGGCAGGACGGGGAATTGAACAGCAGTCCCTCAAGTCCCAGCTAACACCCTAACCTCTAGACCAGCCTTTTTTCTTGTCACATTACACCACAAATATTTAAAATGTGATCTTCCAAACCAAATACCCAATATTCAGGTTTTGTTCAGCAGACTCAAAAACAGCTAGTTGGGGCAGACTTAAACATACACAAATACATTAACATTTCATTTGTTCCAGTGTATTGCGCATATTCATTTCTAAGAATGCTACCTGGGTAAAGAGGTAGCTGTCAATTCGGTCCACCACAATGTGGCAGTGTAAACCAGCCGGAAAGCTGCATAATCAGCTACGTCGGGATTCTGCTGGCCTGGGGGACTCTGGTTGGCTGGGTACTAGGACATCCTCCTCCTGGCCCTTGGAAAAGAAGGTGTGTTGAGAGCATCAGTGGCAGGAAGGCAGTGCGACTACAAGGCAGTTGTGCTCACATGATCTCTGTGACCCCTAGACTAGGGTGACCAGATGTCCCAATTTTATAGGGACAGTCCTGATTTTGGGGTCTTTTTTTTATATAGGCTCCTATTACCCTCCACCCCATCCCAATTTTTCACATTTGCTGTCTGGTCACCCTACCCTAGAAACCCCTATATTCACACCTTACACACTATTGAATAATATTTGTATAAAATATGCCTATGAGGTATCATATGAAAGCTGATAATATGCTGATTATTAATATCATTGTGAAGTTATGAATTCTCTCTGTATGATGTTACCAGAACATGTTAAAAACAAGACAGCCTCGTCTAGATAAAGATGATAAGCAAGTCTGTCCTAGACAAAGGAAGGTGGGTTTATCTCAGTTTACATATTAGCAGTAAAACAAAGCTATCTAGCTAAACCAGCAAGGGTTATCCTGATTTTGTCCTCGAGAGACAGAAATTAACATGGCTACCATCTCTCTGGGGTATAAGAGACTGAATCTCCAGAGGCCTCCCTGACTTTTAAGGCAAAGACATCCCTTTGGGGATATAAAGAACAGAGAGAGACTACATTTTTATCCATCAGGCTTAGGAGACGATGAAACCAAGTGATTTGATCACATCCCTCCACACAGCTCCCATTGGCTTGGAATGGTGAACCGAGGCCAGTGGGAGCTGCAATCGGCCAAACCTGCGGATGCTGCAGGTAAACCATCCCGGCCCACCAGCGGATTTCCCTGATGGGCTGTGTGCCAAAGGTTGCCAATCCCTGGTCTAAGTGATCACCATATTTGAGGTCAGGAAGGAATTTTCGCCCAGGTCTGATTAGCAGAGATCAAGGGAGGGGAGGGAAGAAGGGGCTGGGTTGCCTTCTTCTGCAGCATGGGGCACCAGGATCACTTGCTGGTTTGTGCTAATGTAAATGGTGGTGTCTCTGTAACTTGAAGCCTTTAAATCAAGATCTGAGGACTTCAGTAACTCAGCTGGAGGTTATAGGCTTATTACAGGAGTAGGTAGTTTGAGGTTCTGTTGCCTGCAATGTGTAGGAGGTCAGACTAGATGATCATGATAGTCCCTTCTGGCCTTAAAGTCTAGGAGTTCATTGAGAACTTGTTTTCCTTAGTTTGATACCTTTCTCAAAGTAAAGGCCCCTACCTACTTTCATAGATGGCACTTGCACAGCTCTAAATAACCACACCCTGCTTTTAATTTGCTGCCAAGCTATGCATGGGTTGTAGTTTCAGGAAGACTATTCAACTTTTAAATGGTCCCAAAATACAGCCCTGAAAATGTTCAGAATGTGTCACCAAATGGGAAAAGTCTGTTTCAGGTCCTACAAAATGTTTCATTTGGGCCACTTTTAAATGGCCAGCATCAGCAAAAGAGTGACTGTCTTTTAACCCAGTGGGTAGGGCAATTAACTGGGATTGAGGAGAGCCAGGTTTGAATCCCTACTCCAGAGCCAGGATTTGAACTTAGGTCTCCTCTTCTCAGGAGGGCATCCTAACCATGAGGCTATTGGGAGATGGGTTATGCTGAAGCTCTTCTGTTGAAGTACCTCCACTTTGAACAATACTGAAATTCATTAGGCCAAAGGGGAAGAGAAAGAGAAATGACCCTAGAGCCTGATGATTTACACATTCAGCTGTGAGATATGGATTTAAATCCCTTCTCTGAAACAGACAAGAAAGGATTTGAATCCACATCTCTTACTTCCCAGGTGACTTAATCACCAGACTACAGAGTCATTGCTCTCTCTCTCTGGCCCAGCGAATAGCTATTTATTTACACAAAGTGGAACAGTTTCAACAGAAGAGCTTGAGTGCAGACTAGCTTATAGCCTGTTGGTCTGGGCACTCACCTAGCAGCGGGTAGACCTGACTTCAAGTACCTGCTCCAAAAAGTGCTTATACAAAGTAGAATAGTTTCAACAGAAGAAACTGAGAGCAACCCACCCCAGAATAACCTACAGCCTAGTGGCTCGGATACTCATTTAGGAGGAGAGAGAACTGAGTTAAAGTCCCAGCTCCAGAGGGGGGATTTCAATCCTAGGTTTCCTACAGCCCAGGAGAGTGCCCTAAGCCCAGGACTAAACATTATAAAAGGACCCTCCCTCTTTTTTGAAGCTGGCCCCAAAGTCTTTTTCCAAGCTCAAACTAATCAGGGCAAATTCACAAATAGTTTCTACTGAAAGTGCATTTTTTTCAGCAAATAGTTTTCAGATAAATAGTTTTTTCTCCCAGCTCGACTCCTAAACTTTGTTAAGAATGATCCAGTCTAAATTATCAGCTAAAAGACAGGGAGACAAGAATCTTCGGGCTGCTACCACCATTATCTTCTGCCACAGGAGAAGTAGAGCTCAGATGCTTTCATGGGTGGTTGCTACCATAATTGCCAGCATGTGAAGAAGTTTCCCCCAAACAAGTCTCTAAATAAGCTGAAAAACTTGGAGTATAGAGTTCCCATGGTCCGTCCCTGGTGTATATCACCATCTACACACACATGCAGCATTTCACACAAGTCTGACACCAGGTGAAATTCACCTCATTTGCAGAAGGCACGGATAAGGATAGACCACTTTAGTTCTCCTAGAGAGCTTAAGTAGTGCATAAGCATTTTATTGGCCCTCTG
Organism: Trachemys scripta elegans; assembly: GCF_013100865.1. Classification (NCBI taxonomy): domain Eukaryota; kingdom Metazoa; phylum Chordata; order Testudines; family Emydidae; genus Trachemys; species Trachemys scripta. The sequence goes on along the minus strand of NC_048298.1, from coordinate 313,775,210 downwards.
TATAGGGTGATTTTCATCCTTTGCCTTATTTTTGTGCTTTTTCAATACTATAGTAAGACAAACAAGAATGTTTCCGCAATAAATTTCTCCATAGATAGGATATTAAGTTGTGTTTATATGTGATAGTATTATATAGAAGTAAGCGTTAAGCCATCATCTCCTTAACTTTTAGTTTAGTGTTGTGCTTCCAATTGCATTTATTCCAACACGGGGGGGAAGATAGGCAAGCCCTTTTGCAAATACTATTGGGCATGACAGACATTAAGCTAACAAGCATACATCACGTTCAGAGTCTCATCTATTCTTATTGGCTAATCTTCTCCCTACATGACTTCAGCAGTGATACAATTCAGATATATGAGAATCAGCTATTCATATATAAAAGCAGACAATAAATCTAAAACAAGTAAAGAAATAAAAACTGAGAACATAAAACACCACAAACATTCTATAACTTTTCAACAAAAATACTCCCTGCAACACTAACTAAATAGCTAACCTTTTCCTTGTCTTTTGAATGGAAAAATTCTTTTTATAACTCCCCCAGGTTTGACCTTTCACCCTTCAGGTCACCTGATTCAGTTATCTTCCTTTTTTCAGCTCTCTTTTTCCTTTCTGCTTTTAAGTAATTATTCCTTCCATAGAGATGACAGCCTTTAAATAGTGTTCACCCTATTCTATCAATGTTTTTTAAAACCAATTAACTGCTTCACCCCACCTTCCTTTCATTTCCTGTCATGCTGGCAGTTTTCTACCATAAAAGCCATAACATGAGTGGCTGCTCCCTCTTATAGGTGCCTTTAGATTTCAGGATGTTTCAGCCTTACAGTTTTGTCCTTTTCTAGGGCAACTTCTTGTTTTAAGCTTCTTAAAAACAAATGCTTCTAGTTCCTAAGGGTTTGCTTTTGTTTCTCAGCACAAATCCTCTTAAGTTGTGCCAAAGCTCCTACAGAGTTAAGCACAACTATACAGTTACAGAAGGAAATGGATAGAGCAGGGGTCGGCAACCTTTCAGAAGTGGTGTGCTGAGTCTTAATTTATTCACTTTAATTTAAGGTTTCGTGTGCCAGTAATACATATAAACATTTTAGAAGGTCTCTTTCTATAAAAACAACAAGGAGTCTGGTGGCACCTTAAAGACTAACAGATTTATTTGGGCATAAGCTTTCGTGGGTAAAAACCTCACTTCTTCGGATGCAACTCTTTCTATAAGTCTATACTATATAACTAAACTATTGTTGTATGTCAAGTAAATAAGGTTTTTAAAATGTTGAAGAAGCTTCATTTAAAATGAAATTAAAATGCAGAGCCCCCTGGTGGCCAGGACCTGGGCAGTGTGAGTGCCACTGAAAATCAGCTCCGTGTGCCATAGGTTGCCTACCCCTGGGATAGAGAGACACAGCAAAAAGGGGGGAGATTGGGACAACTCTATTCTGACAAGATAAAATGAACTGTAGTGTTTCCATAACCAAAGCCCCTTTAGGTTTCTAAATGTATATGGTGCCTAGTGTCTATGAGATGGGACTAGATGAGATTATCTTGAGTGTAATACTTCCCCCTCTGCCTACCATCCCCCACATGCATCCCAGCACTGCCATGGTTTTAACTGCAGACAACACATTAATAAAAACTGCATGGTAAATGTGTAGCTAACACACAAGCTTGGAGGGTTCTCTACCATTCAAAGGAACTTCTCAGTGGAGAGAGATGGGGTGCAGCAATATAAACTCGGACTAAAATCAACTTCTTACTCCTAAGAGCTGCATTGGAAGGGAAAGGTGCTGGCTGGGCAGCCAGTCCTTGAGCCATCTTGCTCAGTGCAGAATAGGTGGGCTAGACTTGTAGAGAGGAGGAAGGACATGCTTGAAAGGGGAGTGCCTTAGTGCTGCTCTGAAAAGGTGCAGTATGAGCCCATCTCTAGTATGTGATTTAGCATGTAAGCTGTTATGGGCAGCAGTTGTCTTTATTTTATGCTTGATCAGTGCCCAGCACAGTGGCACCTCATCCTGGCACCACTGTAATACACATCATAATAACCCATCACAACCCGAAAGGTGGGCTGGAGGGCATCTTGCAGAAGGGTAGCTATCACCGTGCCTCAGTGGGTCACAACGGAGGATGCCAGATTCAGGACAAACTGCTGAGAAATAGGGCAGATTCACCCCAATCTGGTGTTTATTTTATCATTAGATTACACCAAACCAGTAACAAAAGTAAACTTCTGCCTCACCGCACTGGTTAACAAGAAGCCAAAAATGCAATCTCCTTAGGCATTCCAGTACATATTTCACCACCCAGACACTAGAATTTATGATGAGTGGTTATTGAAAACCAATTTGATTAAAAAAAAGGGGGGGGAAGGGTTCTGATCTCAAGAGATCAGGCACATAGCCAGGTCAATCTATAACTTAGATCTTATCCAATAATCATGCTGCTGCCAATCCTTTAGTAACTAAAATCTAAAGATTTATTAATAAAGAAAAGAAGAAGAGAGTTAAGAATGGTAATAGATCATATACATACAATCATTGCAAAGCTCTTATCTCAGGCTAGTAGCAATGATGCTGGCTTGTAAAGTCTCTGGAAACTTCCAAAAGATTGGAAGCTCCTCAGTCAATAGTCCAATAACCTCATTTTAGTTGTAAATCCACAGTCCAGAGAATCAGAGCAGGAAAGAGACAAAATGGAGATGTTTCAGGAGTCTTTTATATCCTCCACCATGTGCTTGGAATTTTATTGTCTCAAACAAAGCTCACGGCACAGTCTGTGAAAAATTACTGGCACAAGATGGAGTCCAGGGTCACATGAGCAGGTCACATGCCCTTACATGGCTTGCTGACTCATAGGGGCAGCCATTGGCCATATCTATGCTAAGGTGTCCACAGGAAGACTTCTCTGGGCAGAATGACTTTCTTCTATGGCCCATTGTGAGAATGAAGTGTCCTTAATGAGCCATCAAGCTTGAAAAGTCAATTCACAATGTGGATGTAAACTACTTTGTGGGTATTACCCCAGGAACAAACACAATGGTGATACAGGTACATAGCCAGTATTCATAACGGTATTCATATATGCAAAAATGATACATGCATATAAACAGGATAATCATACTTAGCAAATCATAACTTTTCCATTGACGCCTCACATGACATGCTTTGTACCATATTTGTTGCATTGTTTAACAGTGGCAATATTAATGATATATACAGTCATATTTCAATCATACAGCATCACAGTAGATGTTCAGACCTTATTTTTGGTGCCATAGATTTCTGGCACCCATGTTGGCCAATTTCCTAGCCCTGTGAGCAAAGCAGTGTTGGTTTGGAAAATTTTCCTGCTGCCACACTCTTTTAAAGTGATAACTTGCAATTCCAACACAGTCCTCAATATACCATACAGCTGATGGATACAGACAGACAGAGTACAAGGAAACAATGAGACAATATTGGTCAACATGATAGGCAGCAGTCTCAATGTACCAGTAGCCTAACCATTTTCAGTTTTTTTGTAGGCAACACAGGAAATTCTCCTATTCTTGAACTGTTTGTACAGCACCTGCAATGCAAATAATAAATACTAATGTCTGGTATTTCTATGATAGGCTTAATCTCAATCTTTTAGTCTCTAGCCCTGTAATTAAATTCAAATAGTAATTTTTACATTGGCATTCTGACTTGATACTGCATGACATTTTGATTAAAAACTAGAACAACCCCAAATTAACATGGCACATATTACATGGATTAAAAACTGGCTAACTGATATGTCTCCAAATATAATTGTAAATGGGGAATAATCAATTGGGCATGTTTCTAGTGGGGTCCTGCAGGGATTGGTTCTTGGCCCTATTTAACATTTTGACATTTTTATCAATGACCTGACAGAGAACATAAATTCATCACTGATAAAGTTTTCCGATGATACAAAAATTGGGGGAGTGGTAAATAATGAAGCGGACATGTCACTGATACAGAGCGATCTGGATCATTTGGTATGCTGGGCTCAAACAAACAATATGTGTTTTAATATGGTTACTTGTAAGCTTATACATTTAGAAACAAAGAATGTAGGCAATACTTACAGGATGGGGAACTCTATCCTGGGAAACAGCGATTCTGAAAAAGGTTTTGGAGTGTTGGTGGATAGTCAGCCGGACATGAGCTACCAGGCTGATACTGTGATCCAAAGGGCTAAAGAGATCCTTGAGTGCATAAACAAAGAAATCTCCAATAGAAGTAGAGAGGTTATTTTACCTCCATATTTGGCATTGGTGTGACGACTGCTGCAATATTATGTCCAGTTCTGGTGTCCAGAATTCAAAAAGGATGCTGATAAATTGGAGAGGGTTCAGAGAAGAACCACAAGATTGATTAAAGAATTAGGAAACATGACATAGTGATAGACTGAAGGAGCTCAGTCTACTCAGCTTAGCAAAGAGTAAGTTAAGGGGTGACTTGCTGACTCTGTAAGTACCAGCATGGGGAACAAAAATTTGACAATGAGCTCTTCAGTCTAACAGAGAAAAGTACAACACGATTCATGGCTGGAAGTTGAAGCTAGACAAATACAGACTGAAAATAAGTTGTACATTTGTAACAGCAAGGGTAATTACCCATTGGAACAATTTACCCAGGGCTGAGGTGGATTCTCCATCACTGACAATTTTGAAATCAAGATGGGATTAAATTTTTTTAAAGATTTGCTCTAGTTCAAAAGGAATTATTTTGTGGAATTTCTATGGCCTGAGTTGTACAGGAGGTCAGACTGGCTCTTCTGGTCTTGGAGTCTATGAATCTCAGACTTTATAGTGATTATAATGACACTGCACATCTTTTTATAGTTCATGGTACGTTGTTACACATTTCTGGAAACTCAGCTTTTCAGAGTAGAACGTGTGTCTGCAGGCCAAATACCACGTGGACACTTTGACCTGGTAAAGTGCTGTCATGCACTCTTAGGAGATTACAGAGCATAGTATGTCAGTCATAATATTGTTTGACTTCTGAGAAACCTGCAGGGCTCCAAGGCTGGGAGGCACCCTCACAGCGTGACAGCTATATGCACATTTGTTTTCACTCCTTCTCCAGGCCGTGCCAGGAGTGAGTGAGCAAACTATGCTGCAGAATGCCTCTTGGAGATACTCCTGATGCCCCACAATGTGCCCCAGTGCTGTGTGTGAGTGGCCGGAAAGCTCTTTCTCCTCTCTTACCATATATACCCTTCCAGCCCTATCTTAGGCTGCATCTACAAAGCCCCCAAGTTGCTGCTGTCTGCTCCCCTCTCCCTGGCACAGGGTACACCTCCAAGATGCCCCCTACAGGTTTCTGCTGGGGCTGTATCTCCCTTTGTTGCAGTCTCTTTCTATCCCCCATGCACTTCTGCAGTGGAGAGGAAGCAAAGGGTCTGTAGTGGGCTGGGACATACATGAATTCACTCTGATAACCAGTGCAGTGCCAAGGTATAAAATCTGGTATCTGTCAACCGCTGACTATAATCAACACAACTGTGCTCTGTCTGCAGGCCTGCCTAGAGAAAATGGGGGCTCCAGAACATCATGTTTGCTAGGGCCTCACGCCTCCATTTCACTTTATTTTCATGGACATTACAGATGCTTTTCTGGGGGTTCTAAGCTCTTACCCCAGTGCAATTTCCCCTTCTTGCCCCCACTCCCATCAGCCCTGTCTGTGTGTCACCTAAGACAGAAAATGCTTAGTTTTACTTTTTGAAATTTACACATTGATTCTTTACTTTTTAAAAAACAACTTTGATTTTCAGTTTTCAGGTTCTGTGGATAAAAAGCACAAGATTCAGCAATATATCCTTTGCAGTCGGTCATTTTAGATACTCTAATTACTCCTTAGGAGGTGTTTTTGTTACTCCATCTCAGGTCTGGTCATGATCCTGGGAACTCAAGCATTATTTAGAAAACCTGTCATTTAATTTGTCATTGGCGTGCCTTACTTTTGCTAGTTGTCTTATTATTACAGCTGTAAAATCAGAGGGGGAAAAGGGTTGTATATATAATATTGAAAAGTAACTTATGCATCACACAATTTTGCCAAAATCAACACACTACAAAATTGTGGTTCACTTGGTTTTCAAAAGGAAAAACAATAAATCAATTGGGACTTATTGGCAAGGTCCAACTATGTGCTAAACATCATTATATAAACAATATGTTGACCCTTGAGTCTCTCCTATTTTCCAGGGGGGCTTTTTAGTTTGATTTTAAACTCAGATACTCGCTCTTACGGCAGTTGCCTCTTAAACCAACAAAAGGGGGAGCAAAGAAGCTGTAAAGAGCAGGTGAATAACTGCAGGTGATCCTGCTGAAGAAAGAACAGAATCTGGAATTGAATTAAATGGTCACATGAAATAACTAGATCATGTCTTATTACCATTAACTGCTAATGAGAAGTCTAATGAATGATGAAGACAAGAGGAATGAACATGGGAATGTAAGTAAGGAATTCCTGACTTCTTACCCAGCTTTGTTGCAAATTTACCATATGTCTTTGGTCAAATCACTTCCCCTCTTGTCTGTTTTCCCATCTGTAAACACAGGAAGGATTTCAGAGTAGCAGCCGTGTTAGTCTGTATCCGCAAAAAGAACAGGAGTACTTGTGGCACCTTAGAGAGAGCTTATGCTCTAATAAATTTGTTAGTCTCTAAGGTGCCACAGGAAGGATGTTACTTAGCTACCAAATAGGTGTATTGGAAGGATTAATTATCTAACATTTCTACAGTGTTTGAATAATGAAAAGTACAAAATGCTCAGTGTTGTTATTATCGCCTCAGTTTTGGAAAGGAACTAATTAGTGAACATTTGTATCGTGCTTGAATAATGAAAAGTCTGAAGTGCTCAGCATTGTTGTTGTAGTTGTTGTTATTATTTTTATCACCTCAGTTTTGGAGAGGGAATAAACTTTGAAAACAGGGCGCAGCGTTTATCATCTATAGGTTTCCAGATAACTATATCAAACCACACTGAAATTGCCAAACCAGGTGATCACTCAGGCAAGCTCAGATCAGGGTATTTCATGAAATAATGTTGGGAAGTCATGCTGCTAAACATCTGTGCATTGCACTAAATATTTACTCCTACCTTGCACTTTACAGTCTTGTTGCAGCAAATATGATCTTGATTTTGTAATTTCTAAGCAAATAGTATATGAAGAAGTGAATGGGGGTTTATACACTTAATTCCTATTTAGGTTATTGTGGTTAGCAATCAGCACACATAGATACAGTAATTTTATTAAGGCTAATTACTCAGGCCACTGTCTTGGTTGCTTCCCTCTACTGCCACAACACCCACGTTGTTCAAGAGTGATTCAAGATGTGTGTAATTACACTTATGAAACAGTTGCTGATAGAAACATTTCCTAAGGTCCAAACTCCTCTCTTTCAAAGCTCCATGCACATAATTATACAAGGGCAAATAATTCAATAGGGGATTTTGGCCCAGCATATATACTTGTGCTACTAAAATGGTTAACCCTTGGCAATTCTTTTTTGTCCTAGAAGATGGATGTATCTTGTTGCTCCCCTAAAATGAATATCTCCACTGGTGGTGAAACCTTCATCCCATTTCAGTGTCACTGAGTTTGAAAGTCCCTTTCTCCACCAAGGTTTTGTTTCCCTTTTCCTTTAAGGCTCTCACACTCCAAACAATTTCTTAAAGAAATTTACATATGTAAAAACATCATACTGCATTTTCCAAAAAACAACCTTAACTCAGCTCCCAGGCCTGGTCTACACTAGGAGGTTATGTCGAATTTAGCAGCATTAACTCGAATTAACCCTGCACCCGTCCACACAACGAAGCTATTTATTTCGACATAGAGGTCTCTTTAAATCGATTTCTGTACTCCTCCCCGACAAGGGGAGTAGCGCTAAATTCGACATGACCATGTCAAATTAGGGTTAGTGTGGATGTAATTCGACGCTAATAGCTCCGGGAGCTATCCCACAGTGCACCACTCTGTTGACACTCTGGACAGAAGTCCGAGCTCGGATGCTCTGACCAGGAAAAGCCCCAGGAAAATTTTAATTCCTTTTCCTGTCTGGCCAGTTTGAATCTCATTTCCTGTTTGGACATCGTGGCGAGTTCAGCAGCACTGGCAACGATGCAGAGCTCTCCAGCAGAGGTGACCATGCAATCGCAGAATAGAAAGAGAGCCCCAGCATGGACTGATCGGGAAGTCTTGGATCTGATCGCTGTGTGGGGCGATAAATCTGTGCTTTCGGAGCTGCGATCGAAAAAACGGAATGCGAAGATCTACGAGAAGATCTCCAAAGCCATGACGGAGAGAGGATACAGCCGGGATGCAATGCAGTGCCATGTGAAAATCAAGGAGCTGAGACAAGGGTACCAGAAGACCAAAGAGTCAAACAGACGCTCTGGATCCCAGCCCCAGACATGCCGTTTCTACAAGGCACTGCATTCCATTCTAGGTGCGGCCGCCACCACTACACCACCACTGTCTGTGGACTCTGACGATGGGGTATTGTCGACGGCCGCTTCCTCGGAGATGTTCGCGGACAGGGAAGATGAGGAAGGAGATGAGGAGGACGAGGCAGTCAACAGTGCTTTCAACGCTGATTTCCCCGACAGCCAGGATCTCTTCATCACCCTCACAGAGATCCCCTACCAACCCTCCCAAGGCGGTAACCCAGGCCATGAATCAGGGGAAACATCAGTAGGTAAGTGTTTTAAACATTTATTTTGAACAGAATACTAATGGTATCTTAACAATGTGTTTTTCATGATTAGTTTGCCCTAAGCGCTTTATTTTCTAGTTCTTGCCAGTGCAGCTACTGGAAAATTCTGTCAATATGTCCGGGGATAGAGCAGAAATCCTCCTGGGACATCTCCACGAAGCTCTCCTGGAGGTATTGTGAAAGCCTTTGCATCAGGTTGCTGGGAAGAGCAGCTTTATTGCGTCCTCCATGGTAGGAAACTTTTCCGCGCCAGGCTAGCAGCAAGTACTCCGGGATCATTGCCTCGCAAAGCATGGTGGCATATGGCCCTGGTGCTTGCTGGCATTCATGCAGCATGTGGTCTTTCTCTCTGTCTCCGAAATCCTCATCAGAGTGATATCACTCATGGTGACCTGCTTTGAATTAGGGGAATGTTAGTATTGGGACTGATTGCCTGTTCCTTTACATAACTGTAACCGGCCGTTTACAGCCACGTGGTGGAGGCATGACAAGGGCAGCATTTAGTGATCTTTCTCTGGGACAGCCGCGAGGGGGGTGGGACAGGGGCAGAGTTCATGCTGGCCGGATTGCCGGCAGCAGGAACTGGCCAATGCTAGGAGCATTGCTTGGAACGTGAAAGGAGGGCACTGCTATAAATTAAGCTTTAAGCAGCCAAAAGTCTATGGCTTACCATGTCCGCCTGCTAGCCGAATTCCGTTGTGTGGCCCCGCTTGTGTGATCTGTACAGCAAGACCCCAGACACTCAATGGGAAGGCCGAAAATTCGACCTTGTACTGAGTGAGCATGTGATAGGTGCTGTGCATGGTCTTGTTCACAGAGAAAGACTATATTAATTGTTCGCGAAACTGTATCTTTCTGAGGAATTCACTCCCTTTTTCCCATCCCACAGCTGCGAGTGTCTCCCGAGCTACCCCGGCATCCCCCTCCCAGAGGGTGGCGCAGATCAGGCGACGAAAGAGAAGGACATGGGACGAGATGTTCTCAGAACTTATGGACTGCTCCCGAGTCGAGGCGGCACAGCAGATCCAGTGGAGGGAGAACATGTCGCAATACCAGCGATCACACAGCGAACGGGAGGACAGGTGGTGGCAGGAAGACCAGCAGGTGATTCAAACGCTGCTTGGACTAATGAGGGAGCAAATGGACATGCTCTGGCGCCTTGTAGATGTTCTGCAGGACCGGAGGCAGGAGGACAGAGCCCCGCTGCATTCTATCTCTAACTGCCCTCTCCCGCCACAAAGTCCCATTCCCCCCCGCCCCCAAAGTCCCAAGAAGGAGGGGCGGCAGGGGCCGTGAAAACAGTCACTCCACCCCTGCAGACTGCTCAAGTAACAGAAGGCTCTCATTCCCAAAGATTTGATAAGTCCTTTCCTTCACTCCAAAAGCACCTCACCCAAGCCCCCGTCCCAGTTTCATTCCCGTAACTGTGTAGTTAATAAAAAATACGTTTCTGTTAATTACTGTTTCCGTCATGTTCTTTTAAAGGAGAGTGTGTTTGAAGGGGGGCAAGGGGGTTGGTAATTGGAGAGGACAGTCACTTTTACCAGGGTACAGACATGGGGGCAGGTTCAGCAGAAGGTCACACACACATTGCAGTCACTAGGCACCCTGGTCAGTCTGCGACGTGGTTTTCATGTTCTGTGTGTGTGTGTGTGGGGGGGGGGGGCGGCTATGTGAGTTTGTGGCGGGGGGGGGGGGGGGGGGGGGGGGTGGATGGGGGGGTTGGGGGGGGGGGGGGGTGGTTACAGATCTTATGCAGCGGTCCTTCGCCTGAAGGACAGAGTCACGCAGCAGGGGATCTGTAACCGCCCTCCCCCTCCACAAAGTCACATAGCCCCCACACACAGAGTCCCGAAAAGGAGGGGTGGCAGGCTCCGTTGAAACAACCAGTCCACCACTGCGGACCACTCTAGGAACAGGAGCCTGTCATTCCTCGAGTTTAGAAGCGTCCTTTCCATCACTACACCCGCTCCCCACCACAGTCTGCATCCCAGTTTCAACACTTTACCATGAAATCCTTAATAAAGAAAACGGTGTTAATGAACAAAGTTTCATTTATTTTATTTTTAAAGGTGTGTTGGAAGGGGGGGAAGGGGACAAGTCTAATTTTAATTATCTAAAATAATGGGTCTTCTACCACTTCTCTTGAGACTTTTCCACAATTTAATAGATCTCACCCTCTAAGACATTTTTACAAATAGTCAGCTTAAATTTTCTTTATTCCCTCACAGCTGTTTTGATTTCACACACACACACAGTTGCCATATATATCTGAAAATTAAGAATATACTAAATTAAATAAAATGTTTATTTCCAAATCTTCCTTTTCTTATTTTCATGCCATCAATCTTGTTTTCATTTGTACCACCCAAAATAATACTCTTGTCTGTGTCTACCCCTTTAGATAGCCTGCTTCCTGCAGAATAAGTTGCTAAGGCTCTAAATCAGCAAATTACTTAAGCACATATTCAATGTAATCATGTGAGTAATCTCATTGACTTCAGGAGGACTTATGTAGGGCCACAGACGCTTGTAGCAAACCCAAACCTTTTGAATATCAAATTGATAAAAGCTTGTCAAAACAGTTAAGACCACTAGGTGGCATTTATAGATCTACATATATAACCCTGAAAGAACCAAAAATAATTATGGCTTGGAATGATGAAAGCTGAAGTGTTTTTAGACTAGTATTTTTATACTAAATCCTAAACACTAGTGCGGCACACATCAGAATCATACAAATATTTTAAAAAATTCCCACTTTTTTGCACAAAGAATTTGTCAGTCCAGCTCCATACAACAGCGCCAAATTCATTATGCATATTTAAGACGCAAATTAGCCTTCAATTCTTCCTTTGCTTCATATCTATACTTATGAATCTAATGTATCACAATATGTACAATTAATTTATCACAATATGTTGCTTTTGGGAGAATTCTCCACCCCTCTGTCTTTAAAAACTATTTCCCCAGGCAGGATTGATCTTTATTGTCATTTTCCTGCAGAAATACTGCCAGACCATCTGCTGCTTAGGAAAGACCTACAGAAAGAGACAGGTCTTGCATCATGCCCTTGGAGAGGCAAGATTCGGGTTTGTCCTGGTTTCTGATGGAAGCTGAGTCCTCCCCCCAACCTTTCCCTGAGAACACATTGTCTCCAGGTCCAAAAGGTTTGTATCTGGGGACTGTTAGGTACAGCTTTCCTGTCAGTCACAGTTCTCCTGGTGGGGTGTAAAGGTAGGGGCATTCCCCAAGGTAATAGGCTCAGAGACTGAAAAATAGGGATCATAAACCAGGATTTCAAAATGACCCATGAATTGAACAAAGAGCAAGTAGAGAGTGAGGAGAATTGGTGTGATACGTTCCTGTACGTCTTTCTTACCTAGCAACTGGGCACTGCTGAGGCTGTGTCTACACTGCAGTTTATGTCAGCATAACCCCCCTGAGTGTTGTACTGACATAAGTGCTAGTGTAGACAGCGCTATGTCGGCAGGAGAGCTTCTCCGGCATAGCTTCTGCCGCTCGTGGGGGCTGGAGTAGTTAAGCCGATGGGAGAGCTCTCTCCCGTCGGCTTAGAGTGGCTACATTACAGGAGAGCTCTCTCCTGTCGGCTTACAGTGGCTACATCAGTGCAGCTGTGCCGCTGTAAACTCTCTAGTGTAGTTGTGCCCTTAGTAACCTCTGTGTGGCCTTCACTGCCAGCAAGTAGGAGCAGACCAGCCTGGAAGTGATCACAGTGTGGATCACCGTGGCTAGTTCTGTAACTTAGAGGAGAGGATACCGGCTCCAGAACAGCTGTAAAAGAGGGATAAGGTGTTTTTGGTTTTTGGACAGTGGATACCCAAGGGCAGTAAAGAGTCCATAAGGACTGAATACTAATCTGGCCAGTACCATGGCAACCAGTGGCGGAGGTTTTCTCAGTCACAGCTTCCTCAAAATGTTTTTTCCTTCTTACCAACGTTATGTCTGTGTTATTTAAGCTGAACCTGAGCCAACTCTTATGTTACTCACATTCCAGTTTCATTCAGACACTGGGGTTGCTGGGGAGAGCTACAGCATTGTACATGCTCAACGAGAAGATGTAGAGCAAAATATCATCAGCTATTAATGGTATTGTAGTCCGTAATCTCTCTCCCTGGTCTAACAGCCCTGTTGGACATGTTCTGTAGTCATGAGAACTGTGTTCAGCTAGGCAATCTGACAGATGTGTGCCAGGTCTCAATCCTGACTGGAAATAATCTAAAATGATGATAGAGAACAGGCACTGCTGGAGCGTCTGAAGAAGACGACTGGTAGTTGGAGCTGTTTCCGCTGAGGAAATGTTCCTTGAGTGCTGATATAAATGTCACATTTTTGAAGGTGTCTAGTAAACAAATAGGGGCAACCTCTACCTCATTCACTCGCCATGTCTTTTCAAATCTCACATACCTTTTCCCCCTTGCTTACTCCGTTTCATGTCTCCCTCCTTCTGTTATTTATTGTTTTAACTTTATGCAAAAGGTATGATGAAATTAGTTGTACTGTACTGAATTTTAGCTGTCTTCTTAGATGTGGTTCTGGCTATACTGAGGATTTGGGAATCAAGGAGTTAACACACTGAATGGCTTAAGGGCCTCTTTGTTCTGATTGCTTAAATGCAGAGCTTGCAGTTTCCTTTTCTATTGGGAAAACTAACCACAGTGCGCATCAAATTATGGCCTGGGTGAGAAGTTATTGCATATGTCCTGGAACAACAAATTGTGGTGGTGACATTTTTCCTGTTTGTATAAAGTAGATGTGTGGGAAAGGGATAAAAAACAAGTAAGCGTCAGTAGAAATTAAAATGAAGTGTGGAGTAATGTGATGGTAAATGTCCGCTGTGCACCTTTATGGGGTTCATGTTACTGTGGGAAAGCTGGTGTCAAAGAGACAATTACTTGCACAGAAGCAGTAGCCAATCAGCTATTAATGCACTGTGGTCCCTTTGAACACACAATAGGAAATGAGACATTTCTTGTCACGAGTTTCTTTCAAATGAGTTCTTCACCCCACCCAAATCCCAAATTACTCAGTCAAAGCTCCCATTGAAATCAGTGAGTTTGAACAAATTGACTGCAAAATCAGGAAAACATGAGGAAATTCCTAATTGTGCAAATGTTCAGTTTTGCTCTGAGAATCCAAAATTGAAGCCAGCCCAATTCTCAAGATTGAGGCATGTGTAACCAGCCATGCAACTGCAGTCTAAGAAATACGCAGACAGTATTTTGCCTTAAGTATATGGAATTACATTTTCAAAATGGTGCTTAGCAGAGATACCTGTGCCAATGCTATAATTTAGGGCCCAATCCTGTAGTTCATACACACTGACATCAAAGGAAATTGTGTCCATTAAGGACTTCAGGATGTAAGCAAACAAAAGTAACAAAAGGGGATATTTTGGTATCAAGCGGAGTGCCCCAGGGGTCAATCCTGGGCCTGTTTTGTTCAACATCTTTATTAATGATCTGGATGATGGGATGGATTGCACCCTCAGCAAGTTCACAGATGACACTAAGATGGGGGGAGAGGTAGATACGCTGGAGGGTAGGGATAGGGTCCAGAGTGACCTAGACAAATTGGAGGATTGGGCCAAAAGAAATCTGATGAGGTTCAACAAGGACACGTGCAGAGTCCTGCTCTTAGGAGGGAAGAATCCCATGCACCACTACAGGCTGGGGACTGACTGGCTAGGCAGCAGTTCTGCAGAAAAGGACCTGGGGATTATAGTGGATGAGAAGCTGGATATGAGTCAGCAGTGTGCCCTCATTGCCAAGAAGGCTAACGGCATATTGGGCTGTATTAGTAGGAGCATTGCCAGCAGATTGAGGGAAGCAATGATTCCCCTCTCTTTGGTACTGGTGAGGCCACATCTGGAGTATTGCATCCAGTTTTGGGCCCCACACTTCAAAAGGGATGTGGACAAATTGGAGAGAATCCAGCGGAGGGCAACAAAAATGATCAGGGGGCTGGGGCACATGACTTACGAGGCGAGGCTGAGGGAGTTATTTAGTCTGCAGAAGAGAAGAGTGAGGGGGGGATTTGATAGCAGCCTTCAGCTACCTGAAGGAGGGTTCCAAAGAGGGTGGAGCTTGGCTGTTCTCAGTACTGGCAGATGACAGAACAAGGAGCAATCGTTTCAAGTTGCAGTGTGGGAGGTCTAGGTTGGATATTAGGAAAAACTATTTCAGTAGGAGGGTGGTGAAGCACCGGAATGGGTTACCTAGGGAGGTGGTGGAATCTCCATTCTTAGAGGTTTTTAAGGAGGACCGGCTTGACAAAGCCCTGGCTAGGATGATTTAGTTGTTGGTGGTGTTGGTCCTGCTTTGAGCAGGAGGTTGGACTAGATGACCTCCTGAGGTCTCTTCCAACCCTAATCTTCTATGATTCTATGATTTATATTACTGAATAAAAAGGTCACATTTTGTACACCAATTTGATTGCCACTCCACTGTATATGTGAAAAGTACATGACATTAGGAAACATGGTTTTGTGTAACATGGTTTTGTATATAATCTATATAATTTAATAAGTCACTTACTCCACAGTACCATGATATGGTCTCCTTTGAAAAATATTGGTTAAAATAAACATGAAATATGACCTGCCAAAGAAACAAATGGCCTTTGTTTCTTTGCCATGTAAGATGTCCTAAAAGGCATGTGAGGAGTAGACTTTGCTTGTTTTCATATGTCTTTTTCATCCTGTCTTTCTTTCTAGAGTCTGTAGTCACTAATGAGTAGGAATATGGCAGCAGAAGTAACAAGTGACATGTAAGTAATTGAGAGTATCTGGGAATTTGAGTCAGACGATTTAGATTTTTTTAACAATTATATTTAGCTGTAGTGCCCAACAAAGAGTTGGGTGGAAAGGTCCTTTGTAAAGACTCAACTCCCCTTCCTTTTAAGTAAAGGGCTGATGAAGCTCCCATTCCAGTTTTCTAGTCCTCCAAGGAAACATCCAGCGTCAAACAGGGAAGACACGATTTGATAGTACTAGTATCTCTAAGGTAAAAATTAAGCCCTTTTTGGGTATTCGGAGGAACTTGCAGGACTTCTTTGTATATGATAAAGAAGAATTTTAAAAAAAGGACACCCACTTATCTTTTCCTTTGCTAATAAGCTGTGAACATATTCCACATGTGTGTATTTAACAAACTGAAAATAGTCGCATGTCAGGAAACATAGGGAATAAGTATGTAACTATTGAAGGCAAATTCTCATTTAGACAAAGGATTTATTCTGGTAACCAAACAATATTTCAGCTGGGAATGGAATGGGGTACAGATTTATTACAATTATTTGTGCTTTTACCTGAAGAGCTGGGAACCTCACCTATATTCTGTGGGATGTGGAATAATTTCTTTTCTAGCTTAATGATTAAACTTTTATTGCAGGTAAAACAAACATTTTGTTTTATTAAACAGCCAAGGCAGAGTACAGTGTCTGATAATAGCCTTGCCTCTGCTTGTAAGTTGGGGTGTTGATTGACTTGGCAGCTTCTGTAAACATGCCATGAAGCTGTGTCCTCTAGACACGCTTTACTGAAATTATGATAGAAATGGATCAAAACAGGGAGTAGGCTGAGTCATTTTACATATCCCACCAACCTCCACTACAATCTGTCAGCAACATCCTGAGTGTGTAATAATCAGAAAGGGTATCTTCAGACAGTTGCATCACTGGGCAATGGTGATGAAAGGCTACAATAACCTCCTGCCAAGAAGTGCCCATTTCATAGTCTGGGAAGCTGGCAGCCCCAACAAGTTTTCTCTCCCACAAAATTGGGGGTGGCTAGCAAATATTCTCTATTGTAAGCCACTTCTAGTTTAAACTGCATTAGGGACCTGCATCTAACCAGCATGGTTCTAGCTGTGTTTCTTTTGTTCTCGAATTTACATGTTCACGGTCACAAAACTGAAATATCTGACCTGACATATTGCCCTGGGGTACTCTCGAATGCACCAGGGGCAATAGGGTCTGTTGAATTTTTCTCATTTTTAGATACAATTGGCCAACTGTTGTAATTCAGTGTTGCTCCTTTGGCTGCAGTGAGACTAGAACAAGAAGAGAAACATGAAATTCTGTGGAGCTACACAGAACCAGGGAAAGAAATGTTGGAGCCCTGATTGGCCCCATGTTGGTTCAGATTTCCTGATAGCAAAAAGGTCAATGGGAATGGAGTAATCACACTTTCATCCCAATATTATTATTATCATTATTATATATTTTTATTATTATGATTTTATTTACAGTAGTGCCATGAGTTTCCAGGTAGGGATCAGGTCCCACTGCACTCAGCACTGTGCACACATATAGTAAAAAGAAACTCCTTATTCCAAAGATGCAATGTGTGATGAAACAAAGATGACAATGTGGGAGAAGGAGGACAAGCCAATATCACTGCAAGCATGTTTCCACATAGACTAGCACACAATATAATTTGCCGACTGGCGGTTTTCTATAGGCATTATTGCACAAGGGTGTCTGAAGGAAACATATGAAGGGAAGGTAAGGGAGCGACTTTATGAATTTTTGTGGGGAGTTTGTTCCATGCACAAGGGGCAGCATGAGATAAAGCACAGAAGTATTTGAGTTAGAAGTAGACTAATGGGTGGGAAAGGCTGGCATTATTGATGGCACAAAGATTTACGTGTGGTAAGATAATGGATTAACTGAACAGAACAGGGCTAAATTGTGAATGGACATTATGTTCTAAGAAGATACTTAATGCAAGAGAGAGGGGTGACATAGTTGAAGCAACAAGCCAGGAGGGTGATTCTGAATTGATATGAGAGGGTAAAGGTTGAAGCAGTCAAGGCCGAAATGGAGATGATGACAAGCTTAAGACACAAGACAATAAGGGCCTGGGTGAGAGCTTTGGCAATATGGACAGAACAAGGCAGGAGCTTGGAGGTGTTGCGAAAGAAAAAGGGAAAAGATGGGGATATGTAATTTTAAAATATATTCAGTGTATTTGTGTCAAGTCCTTCAGACCTTTTCTGTTTTAGAAATGTGAAGTGTCATGAACAGATGAAGCAGACGGCAGTTAATACCAAGTATAAAACGCTTTATTTTCAAGACAGTGAGAAGTCCATTCAGAGTATAAAACACACATGAATATGTTATACTTTGTTATGAAAAGAAATCGAAGACTGTAGCTCTGCTTTGACTGTTGGACATACACTAAATATGGACAATACTGAGAATGTAGACATTCATGAAAAAACAGCCCGTTTGCCTTTCCAGTATACTAGGTGCTTTGATATCACAGTGATGGACTATTTTATAGAAAGCTAGCTAGCTAGACTTTCTTTTCTTAAGTTGCATATAATAATGTTTAATGTTAACAGTTAAACCAGCTATTGCTCGTCATCACACGAATAACTCTCTTAGCGTTAGGGTCAAACTCCCATTGCTTTGATCCATGGAAAAAGTAGAAGAATCCTAGAAATAAAAGTAAGAGGAATGATTATATTGTACAAGTCATTTGTAGCTCTGTTTTAACAAATAATGCTGGAGACAATAGCAAAATAACATCTTCCATATGCACAGAAAACCTCTTGTTACTTTCTGCTCTTAGCAAGGTAATAATAATATTGGCATATAATGTGACTAATATAATAATGACTAATAATATTTTTAATTCTTCTGAAATTTACAACAGTGCAAATCTTCCACTTACTTGAAAGTTCATTCCACTTACCTTTATGCTGGAAAACAGCATCAACATTCTTGCCAATTCCTGGAAAGTCATCTGTTATCTGTCTTGGATAGCCTTTTTCCATGGATTGACTGCTTTCCTCATACCTGAATGATATAACAGGGTGGAATGGATTTGCAAGAATTTAAGCCCTAATCCTGCAAAGACTTAAGCACATGGTTAACTTTATTCACTGTGAGTAGACCAAGTGACTTCATTAGGCTACCCACATTTCACAAAGTTAAGCACATGCAGCAACTCAAGACTAGATGATCACAATGGACCCTTCTGACCTTTAAACCTATGAATCATAGAATGCCAGGGTTGGAAGGGACCTCAGGAGGTCATCTAGTCCAACTCCCTGCTCAAAGCAGGACCAATCCCCAGACAGATTTTTGCCTCAGATCCCTAAATGGCCCCCTTAAGGATTGAGCTTACAACCCTGGGTTTAGGAAGCCAATGCTCAAACCACAGAGTTATTTCTCCTCCACAAGCCTGTCTCTTTGCAGGAGTGTGTGTGTAATGTGGGAGCAAACTCTGATGTGGCAGAGCTCCAGTAAGTGTCTGTCTGGAAGCTGAATAAAAGCAAATTCAAATTAGAAACAAGGCACAAGTTTGTAACAGTGAGGGTGATTAGCCATTGGAAAAAACTGCCAATGGAAGTGGTGGACATTCTATCTCTTCAAGTCAAGACTGGATGACTTTCTAGAACATGTATTTTAGTTAAACACAAGTTACTGTTCTAAATGCAGAGGTAAATGTGTGAAATGTAATGACCTGTGTTATACAGGAGGTGAGACTAGATGATTTAATGATCTGTTCTGGCCCTAAAAACTGTGAATCTATGTATTACCATATGGAGGCACTACATTTGGCATTTAAGCTTTGTCCATTGCTTGTAACCTGGAAGCATACTCGGCTTTGAAATTTAGAGAGAGGGGGAACTGGCTTATCACTCTTTGATCATCCATCTAGTCAAATTAAGGTCAGTTCTGATGGACCCAGTACTCATTGGCCTGAAGGACCGTTAATAAAATGCCGGGTTGACTTTAGCAGGTGAAAGGAGGAACTAAATGGTTCTTTGTTCAGAAAAACTAGGAGAACTCCATGCTGAAACAAAAAGAAAATAATTTGTTTTAATTGTCTTTGGATATGAGACATTTTTTGGAGGAAGGCTGTGGTTCTGAAACAATTACTGTTTTAATACTACATTTTAAAACTCTGTATGTTAGCTTTTATGTGGGCAGCTAATGTCCTTTGCCCTGTAACCAGGCCAGTAGAACAGCTGCATATGTTATTGCAAAGGTTCTTTCCAAAACCAGTAAATACAAACAATAGGAAACCACAGACAAGTATAAATTCAACGAACATTGTATGGCTGACTTGACTCATCAGACTAAGGAAATACACAATGATGATAAAGCCTCTTTGACTCATACCAGGGATCTCTGAATAATGACCAGCTTTGATAATGGGCCACTCACATGACTAGTTTATTATCTGTCCTATCTCCCTGCATCTTATTTCTCTGGTATTTGGGTGCTAAAAGGCACTCCTGTGAATTAGGTGAGCAGAGTTTGGCTTAAATGTATTGCAAATCCAATACAAAGCAGATAAATGATGGAGAGTTAAGGACAGTTAGTTTCATTGTACCTATCAGTTGCAGGTGAATTCGTACTTGGCATGGCTAAGCCATGGTTCCACTGCACGTACCCATGCTACTGTGACTACACAGCTATTTATACTCATGCTGACTTAACAAGAGCTAACCACGAGTCTGTATATGTGAGAAAGGAATCGCGCTTCCATCTCATAGGGTAGACATAAGCCTACACTGTGAGTCAATTTACTGTTATTTGTACAGAAGTTAGAGAAGGTAAAGTCCTGTTGGATCATCCAGTCCATCTCCCTGCCAACAGAGAATTGCTTTGTATAGTACATTTTCTAGTTTTTTGCTCACTTTATTTGTAAAAGTCCCAAGTGTTAAGGCTTCTGCCATTTTCCTTGAATACTCTTATTGTCTTGTACAGTGCACCAAAAGAAATCTACATGCAGAGTACTGTATTGACAGTCCTGTTAAACAGGCCTTCGAAAGAGAAGCAAAGGTATATTCTTTTCTCAGTTCAGGAGTCATTTAAACAAATGCTTTCCTTGAAAATTAAAATATATTCCTTATTAAAGTGTCCTAGCTGTCTAAATATTTAAAGGGCAAATCTTATCTTTAAATGCACACATGAAGGTTGCATGGAAGTCAAGCAGAAAGCAAAATTTTTAGCCATTGACCTTACCTCCAATACTTGTCACCTACAAAAAAGTCTGTTTTTCCTGTGTTTTTATTAGAAACAGCTGCATCAATTTTCTTAACACTCCTTGGGAAACCCAACGTGTTGATGTTCTTAGGATAACCAGGGAGCACCTGGTACCCACTGATAACCCAGAAATTATTCCCTGTTAAAAACAACAGCAACAAGAAGATTTGTAATGTTTCACCTGTGGTTTATGACAAGCCAAACAAACACAAGTTAGGGTGACCAGATGTCCTGATTTTATAGGGACAGTCCTGATTTTTGGGTCTTTTTCTTATATTGGCTCCTATTGCCCCCCACCCCTTGACCCAATTTTTCACACTTGCTGTCTGGTCACCCTAACACAAGTGCATTTGCTTAGTGGAAGTAACACATGGGCCTGCACAGTAGCAGAATTCATGAAGTCCCATGTAAGGAAAACTAGGTAAAATTTCCTGTAATTGTTCATTCTTTACAGGCCAGGTCTATAAAAGGACTTACACTGGTGTAGATATATCTCTCAGGAGTGTGAGAAATCCACACCCCTGAGAGATGTAGCTATAGCAATCTTACCTCTCCCCGCTACTCCCTCCCTCCTCCCGTGAAGACAGTGCTAGGTCAACAGAAGAATTCATCCATCAACCTACCTATGGCCTCTTGGGGAGGTGGATTACCTACATC
The DNA here is from genome assembly GCF_013100865.1 of Trachemys scripta elegans. Classification (NCBI taxonomy): domain Eukaryota; kingdom Metazoa; phylum Chordata; order Testudines; family Emydidae; genus Trachemys; species Trachemys scripta. The sequence continues at coordinate 313,753,799 of NC_048298.1, read as the reverse complement.
AGTGGGAAAATCCTCCCATTGGCATAGGTATTCCAGGTGCATAGGTATTATGCACATTGAAACACTACGTACCCTGTGCTTTCTTCCCATGTCCTCCCAAAAATTACATGTACGAAGAATTTAGAGAAAATCACACATATTTTACCTTTGAAAAATAGAATCTGATCTTTAATATTTTCATAAGCAGCTTGAATACCAGATGGCAGAAAAGGCCAGAACGTAGAAATTAATTCAAGTTCAACTTCTGAATTACCAGGATAAACTCGCCATATGTGCCTGATTTAAATATGATACAATTTTCACAGTAAATAATAAACTCACATACATTTCTGTATATTCATAACACTGTAAACAGTGATGGGACTTATAACCTCTTTCTTGTCAAGGGAATCTAGCAGGATACCATGTGCATTCTATTAATCGGTCAGTGATTTCACCATGCCAGAAAGTAAAATATTGGCCATACTGGGAAAGAAAATTCTGTCATTTGCTGCAGTCAAATATCCAAATATATCAGCTACTTCTAAGAACCCCGTTTTATTGACTGACCAGTCCAACCTTGGTGTTGACTGACTAAGAATATAAGTTAGGACTAGATGAGGGATTGGGTAGTTCCTGTGCCACATTCTAACATGAAAGAATCAGCTAGAGGATCCGGACACACAAAATAACGAGTCTGATTCTGATCGGCTAACTTATGAGTTCCCACCGACTGTGGGCTTGTACAGGTATAACTGAGAACTGAATTTGGCCCCAAGCGGTATTACAGGAACATAACCATTCCTTTGCAAATGATGGTAGCATTTACTTATCTCACAACTCAATTTGACCATATGCTTATTTTGAAATGAATCATAGACCTTTGCTGGGCCTGAGATATTTTCTGGGAAAGACAAGCAACTCTTGCCAGAAGACTCACTTCACCTCTAGTATAAATGTAGGCGAGTTTGTAAATAGCTTCACTGTTAACAATACAACATCTCTTATTTCTGTGGGTTATTAATTCTGAAATCTCCTTTTCTTTCTTTCAATCCCTCTATCTATGGTGCTGATCAGTCATTAAGAAATAATGTAAAGGAAACGTCCAAACAAAGGTTAATGTCATTTGAAGAGGGATTGGGTTTACCTGTCTTTAAAAAACATGACTTCTCTGCGCAGTGTGGTGATGGCATCGAAAGACACCATAGGATCACAGGTTTTAGGTGATGTGGGTCTGGCTGGCTCATCCGGGGTGTTAGGTGAGGGTCCTAGGGAAAGCAGTTTAAAAAGAATATATCAAAATGTGTGGGGATAGTCATGTATTTCACACACAGAGGAACAATATTGGAATATAATTAGTTAAAAATGATTTCGCTTTGTTTGAGATATTGTTTGTTTCTGTTTTTTTGAGGAGATGGATTCTACTCACCGTAAATGGCCTGTATACCATTAATGTCATCTGGGGAAAGCAGGAATTCAGTGGGGTTGATGTAGGCATAATTTGGGAACATCAAAGCTCCACGGTCAGTGGAATGTGAGAGACCCAATGCGTGGCCAAACTCATGAGCAGCAACCAGAAACAAGTTGAACCCTAAAAAAAGCATAGGTGCAAGACAGCTTAGACGTATTTGTGTCTACAGGCCTGCAACTGGGAAGTCCAGCTTACTGCTCAACACACAAGGGCTACAGAGGATCTTAGTGATTCTACAGCCATCACAGTATATACCTCAAACCACTGGTGCAGGGATATAGTATGAAACATGTTATATAAACAAGGCGTTCAGGGCTTAAATTTTGCTAGAGCTGTCCAGAGGTAAATATTTTCAAACCTGTGGGGCAAGCCCTGGCACAACCCATGGGGATGAAGCCCAGCATGCCCCATAGGGTTAAAGCCCTGATATTCCTCCACTCCACAGTTGAAACCTGGAGCCCTGAATGGGAAGAGTATGTGTGTGTGTGTGGGGAGGGGCTCCAGGAAATCATCTATGAGAATTTAAGCCCTGAAGGCGATGTTCTTCCAGAGTCAAGAAGGCAGTGGCTGTTTGGCTCTTTCCTGTAGTTGTTGAAACTAGCTGAGCTGAGTGAGTAGGTAGCTGGAGGTGAGAGTGGGAGCAGTTTTGATGAATTGCCAGGAAAGGCTTTCCAATGTACCTACCCCTGACTGTATGGTGATTCAGAATGATTCAGAACTATCAATAGTAGGAGGATTAGAACAAGAGGAATACTCATATTTATGCCTAAGGCACTAAATTGTTGTTCTATGGGACTTTCTTCCCTGCACACATGGTACACACAGTTTGGGCAGGAAATATATATTTAAAAATAGCGTTGACTCAATGTTCTCCCTTTTATAAATAGATTTTTTCTAGGTCCATGGTTTATTTAAAATATCCCCTAATAAAACACATCAGACAAAGGAGCTCTGGTTTCACTCTGATTTAATGTCATCTCAACAAACAGGAGAAATTAGATTTGCTCAGTTATCTTGATACCTATAGTTATCCATGTAGTATCTGAGTGCCTCACAGACATTAATAGATTTAGCTTCACAAACCCCTTGTGAGGTAAGGAAGAATTATTATCTCTCCTTTAAAGATGAAAAACTGAGGTCCAGAGTTGTCAAATGACTTGCCCACAAGTCTGTGGCAGAGCAGTGAATTGAACCTAGATCTCCTGAGCATGGCTGGCTGGAAAACAATAATTCCATTTTGCAAACAAAAGGTGAGGTTTGGACATTTCTTTTTGTTCCATTGAAGAATTAAACCAAGACTTCCTGAAACTTTTCACTGGAGGGGCGGAATAGAAGAAGAGAGAGAGGGAAAAGAGAGTGGGCCATCCTTGAATATTCAATAGCCCAGTGGTTTGGACCTCTAGGGGGTTAATGTGATTTCCCCCAGAGGATTCTGGGAGTTTGATCTCTTTTAAAATTTCCTATGGCTCCCCAGGGAATTCCAAAAGGCCTTTTGAAATATCCCAGAAACCACTACTTGAGGGAGCTGTGCTGGAAACTGTGTGATAGGTACTGCAGAAATGTACTACAGCTCTTGTGTGGACATGGGTCAAAACTGCAGTGGCCTCTATTGCTACTGCATAAGCAAGGACACACTATACTGCTGGTGCTTAAGAGAGTGCTATGCCTTTGGTACCTTTACCACTGGTTCCATCCTATAGTGTAGACAAGGCCAAATTTGTATATCTGCTGTCAGTCACTGTGGATACCCCAATCTAAACAAACCAGGTTGCTCAGGAGAAGTATGTACCCTTCCGCTAAAATCTTTTTTCAAGCAGTTCTATGAAAGAAATTTGAGGATGATCTTTAATATCCTAATTATTTTTAACATTTACTTTGTACTACAATAAGGTATCATTAACATGTAGTACAAGAGACCTTATTGACCTACCAGCAGAGCCTTCTGTCCAGTGTTCATCTTCATCAAAGTGGACATCTCCTCCAATACCATTGCCAGGTGGAAAGGCATGGCCAAGAACACCAAGGGGTCCATCAAAATAACGGGGACAGCGACCATGAGCTAAACAGGAATTTGTTGAAAAAAAATTAGAGCGCCATATCATTGCCGTAGGCAACAATATAAATTCACCTTACCAGTTCCATACAGTTATTACAGTACCTCCAGTCCCAAAAGCAATCATTATGTCTGCTATCCCTTTATAAATCCTAGTGAAAGTCAGTGGGGACACAGTGCTCCATACTTTAAATGCCTTCTGGATTGCTTTATCCACATCAGTTTGTGTCATATCTGGAGTGTAATTCACAATTCTGTAGGAATAAAGAAATAAATGCATATGCTGTAATAATAATACTTATGGTTTATCTAGATTAGGGGTCAGCAACGTTTGGCATGCGGCTCACCAAGGTAAGCACCCTGGTGGGCCAGGCCAGTTTGTTTACCTGCTGACGTGGCAAGTTCGGCCAATCGCGGCCCCCACTGGCCGCGGTTCGCCGTCCTGGGCCAATGGGGGCGGCGGGAAGCGGCGCGGGCAAGGGATGTGCTGGCCGCGGCTTCCCGCCGCCCCCATTGGCCCGGGACGGCAAACCGCAGCCAGTTGGGGACACGATCGGCCGAACCTGCCATGTCAGGAGGTAAATAAACTGGCCCGGCCCGCCAGGGTGCTTACCCTGGTGAGCCGCGTGCCAAACGTTGCCAACCCCTGATCTAGAGAGTTTATCCAGCAATGGCAACATGTTGTACTAGAAGATACAAAAAGAGGCCTGACCAATGATCCTTGAGCATTCAAAACTCATTTTGGATTCTGTGTGCCAGGAATGTGATAACTCGTTTTTTCCATCTCTAATATTTATAATACTCATGTTCTATCATATATATCTGACCTCTTAAAGAGCAGTTCTACCCTGTCAAAATGGCTGCTGTTCCACAGATCTTCTCCTTGGGCGCATTGCAAGTCATATCTACTGACTTTGGAAACAATATTAAGTTGCCACTGATTACATCATTTGAAGACAATAGGGGTGTAACAAGCGTAAGTGAGGCTCATATTTGGCCTACAGAATCTTTACTAGAAATTATGCCCAAGAGGTAAAGTACCCAGCTAGACTCCGTGAGTCCAGGGTGTATTTGCATGACTGGCAGGGAAAAACTAACAAACTTTTGTTTGTGTTAACTGAGTACACTTGCTATGAGAGTTTTTTAAAAAGAAAATAAATAAGGATACCCACAAGATAATTTTTGAGCTACTTTTCAGATGATAACCACATTTTAAACACAAGAAAAAATGACATAAATATTACCTGTATGTCAGTTTGTTTTTTTTCCATCCTGGGAGAATGAAACCATACTGTCCGACATCAGGAACTCCACATCTGGGCTTCTGCATCACTTCCAAAGTCTCTGGATCTGGCTTCCCGGTCACTTCCAACCCAAAAAATTCTTGCATTTTTTGGATTTTTTCAACCATGGGGCTAGTGCTCCTTCTCCATGCTAGATGCTCCGGATCTGGTTGAAGCTCATAAAATTTCTCTAGATACTCCTGACAATAAATAAATAAATGAATTCTACAACCTTTTTTTAGATCTTAAAAAAAGTACCTTAGGACCACTATTATTCATACACTATGCTTTCGTGCCTCTGATTTCCATGTGCTCCAGCAGCTGTTTGTCTTAGGAATCTGGCTAAATAGAAACAGACCGCACATGCCATTTTTTTAATCACTTGACAATTCCTACTCATGCTGCTTTTTATCCGTTTTAGCTAAGTGTGCTTAAAAGATCTGTGTATGGCTGTGCGAGGCATCCTCATGCGATAAGAATGTCTTGACCAATTCAAACGTGCAGATGCTTTAAAATCTGACAGGAAAGGGCTCAGCACATCTTAGATTCAGAAAATGAAGTTACCTGTACAAGCTGCATATTTTTTCCTTCATTGTTTTTTTCTGGAAGTACAGGAAAAGCATAAGAAAATGCTACATATAGTAACAGCAAAAATGGAAGGCTCTTCATTCTTATCCTCATTTCTGCCTTAGCGTAACAGGAGTCAGGCTCTACTTTCGGTATACATGTCTTTCAGGCTTCTCAGTTTATATGGTTAATAGGGTGTTTCATAAAGTCTGCTGTAGAATGACTCACAGTTTAACATGCTTTAATTAGCAACAGATATCATATAACACAAGATGGGGTGACACAAAACAAGTTAACTAATACCATCTGATTGTGCAACCATTTGAAGACAGTAAATACTGGAGATGATTGTGAAATTTTTGATTAAAGTTTTTAATCAAACTTGGGGGGGGGGTTCTCTCTTTGCAAGTAGGCTCAAAACTAGTAAGTTCCAGCAAAACGATTCCATTTTGACGAATCTGCATTTTTGTTTAAAGTTTTTTTTTTAATCAAAAAAGCAGATTCGTCAAAATTGAATCGTTTTGCTGGAACATATTAGTTTTGAGCCTACTTGCAAAGAGAGAACCCTCCCCCCACTTCCTTTGAATAGCTTGGTGGTTAAGCCATTTACTTTGCTTATTGGAAGTCCAGGTCCAAGTTTCCGATTTGCCTGATTTCAAACCAGGAATTTGAACTTGGGTATTTCAATTCCCAGCTGAGTGCTTTAACCCCTGGGCTATTGACAGACTCAATTTGTCCTATTGAAGTTGTTCCACTTTGTATAAATATTTATTGGACCAGGGATTTGAATATCCACACAGCCAACATTCCCATCCAAGCTCTTGTCATCTCATTCCTTGATTACTGCAACATCCTGCCCTTCTTAGGTCTTAACAAATGTGATCTTGCTCCACTCACATCCATCTAGAATGCTGCTACAAAGAGCATTTTCCTAGCCCATTGGATAGACCATGTGTCAAGGCTGATTCCCCACTCTGGCACTTCGAGTGCAGAAGGTGGGGGCCCACAAGGATTCTAAAAATTAATAGTGGCCACTTCAGGCTTGTATTAAACTCCCAAGGTTACAGCTTTCTCTGACCTTGGCTTGGTAAACCCTGCCACCACCCAAATGCAAAAACTCCTTGGGACCCAGGAAGGTACACTTGGGAATTCACCCCACCTCTGGGGAAGAGCTGAGAAAGAAAACAAAGGAAATCAGCTGTTGCCACCAGCTAATTAAACAACATGCACAAACCTCTTCGGACACCAAAAATCCAATCCCGTTCTTAAAAAAGGTAAATTTTATTAAAAACAAAAAGAAAGAAAATACATCTGAAACTTAGGCTTTTTGCTAGATCTTAAAAGAAACAATAACAAAAATTAAGCATCAAGATATCTCTCTTGAGGTTCAGCTTAAAGGTTACAAGCAAAACAAAAGCATCTGGGGTTAGCACAGAGGAGTCCACAAGCCTTACAGAAAATAAAAGAAATAAACCTAATCACGTCTTTCTAGACATTTCCTAATCTACTTACATATTTGGATAGTTCTAGGTATAATCTGATGATTCATAGATTCATAGATTCTAGGACTGGAAGGGACCTCGAGAGGTCATCAAGTCCAGTCCCCTGCCCTCACGGCAGGACCAAATACTGTCTAGACCACCCCTGATAGACATTTATCTAACCTATTCTTAAATATCTCCAGAGATGGAGATTCCACAACCTCCCTAGGCAATTTATTCCAGTGTTTAACCACCCTGACAGTTAGGAACTTTTTCCTAATGTCCAACCTAAACCTCCCTTGCTGCAGTTTAAGCCCATTGCTTCTTGTTCTATCCTTAGAGGTTAAGGTGAACAAGTTTTCTCCCTTCTCCTTATGACACCCTTTTAGATACCTGAAAACTGCTATCATGTCCCCTCTCAGTCTTCTCTTTTCCATAGGTCATGTTCTCAAGACCTTTGATTATTCTTGTTGCTCTTCTCTGGACCGTCTCCAATTTCTCCACAGCTTTCTTGAAATGCAGTGCCCAGAACTGGACACAATACTCCAATTGATTTCCATACCTGACAAAAAGCTTTTTACAGTATAGTCATAGCCCTGACTTTGTTCTGTTCCCTTTCTCTGGAGAACAACCACAGAACAACAAAGGGAAAGCCTCCCCCCAATTTTAAAAAGTTCTAGCCTTCTCATTGGCTCTTTTGGTCAGGTGCCCACTCCCTTTCTTTTGAAGCTGGTCCAATAAAAGATATTACCTCACCCACCTTGTCTCTCTTCCTATCATCTTTCTTTTGTAATTGAGCTGTCAATAGGCCCATTATATCAGTCTCCCATTGCCCACTTGCAATACCCACTTATCATAGTGTCTAGGAGCCTTAGGCATGGACCCTGTTGTGCTAGGTGCTGTGTGAACACAGAACAAAAAGACAGTCGCTGCCCCAAGGAGCTTACAATTTAAGTATATGACAAGAGACGACAGATGGATAAGACAGGCAGATGGGGAGTACAAGAAAACAATGAGACAACGTTGCTCAGCACCATAGGCTGGGTCTCATGTGAGTAGTCTGTCTGTCTGTCTATTTCATTTAATTAAAATGGTTTCACAACTTAGTTTGTCATTTTAACCATATTCACCACAGGACACTAATCTCTGAGTAGTTTAGAAGAAGGGACATTTCAGGCATCACACAAGCTGTAACAAATTAGAGCCTGAACCTGTCAGGGGCTGAACTGCTCCCAGTCCCATTGGTGTTCACAGGCCGCACAGGGGATTCAGGGGGCCTGGGGCAAAGCAATTTCGGGAGCCCCATCCATAAAAAAAAGTTGCAATACTACAGTAACATGAATTTGGAAATGTAAAAAATAACTAGTGAAATACATTCAAAAATTAATTTGTAATAATTTGAAAATACACAAAATACATTATTTAAAAACATTAAATGCTTTAATGGTATGTATACATTTGCAGTTACATAACGGGCTGTTGCTGGGCGATGGTGATGGTTGGTGCCAATGGGCTGTCGCTGCCTGGGGGTGGTGCTGCTGTTGCCCAGGGCTGGGTGGGGAGCTGGGCTCTGGGTTGGGGGGTGCCCGGCTCACGGGGCTGGACTCAGGGCTGTGGGGAGATGGGGTCAGGGGGGTACCTGGTTCACAGGGGCTGGGCTCGGAGCTGGGGGTCAGGGCTTTGGGGGGGATGGGGTCGGGGGGTGTCAGGCTCAGAGGGGCTGGGCTCGGAGCTGGGGGTCAGGGCTGTGGGGGGATGGAGTCAGGGGGGTGTCCGGCTCACAGGGGCTGGGCTCAGGGCTGTGGAGAGATGGGGTCAGGGGGGTGTCCGGGCTCTGAGGGGCTGGTCTCGGAGCTGGGGGTTAGGGCTGTGGGGGGGATGGGGTCAGGGGGTGTCCCCACTTGCCCCCCCATCTGGGCGGCCCTGGGTGTCCATGGGAGCTGAGAGGGTTCAGCACTTCTCAGGAGCAGCAGAGCCTCTGATAGGATAGCGCTTGTCATTTGCAAAATAACTTGTGACAAATATCCTCCGTGTCTGGCTGTGTCATTCTGAGGAAACACTTGTTTTCATGTTTGTTGCTTCACTGTCCTTTTCAGCCAGCATCTGAGGAAGTCAGTGGACGATGGACACAATCCCAGTTTCATTGTATAACATTGTTTGCTGAGCAGTTTCTATCGTTACTTAGCCTCAATGTGAAAACCTGCTCTATTATTATTAATTGATATTATGATAGCACTTAAGGACTCAAATTCAGATTGGTGGTCCATTATGCTAGATCAGTAACTTCCAACCTGAGGCCCTCAAAACTCTGAACTGTTGCCCTTGAAGATAGCTATGTTTGTAAGAAAATGAGTCTTTAACTATTCATGGAGGCTGTGTTTCTTCAGCTGTGCTTTCTATTTATAAGTTACATTTTTTATTAGATTAATAGATTTTAAGGCCAGAGGGGACTATTGTGATAATCTAATCTGACCTCCTGGATAACACAGTCCATAGAATTAATGATTCCTGCATCAAGCACATAACTTCTGGTTGAGCAAGAGCCTCTCTTTTATACAGGTATTCAAAACTGAGTTACTGTCAAGGTTTGAATTAGCTCTGTAGCTACAGGGAGGAGGTAGGGGCATCACTTCCCCACTTTCTCCCCTATAGCATTAGCAGCGGCTCTGGTGTGAGATGGGAGTGATCTGAGAAGCTGCTGTTTCCTCTCAACTGTAATTTCTCAACTCCTCCATTGATTGCCTGCTGCATTGCGAGGGAGGGAAGAGAGAGTATTCCATAGCCTGCTTTCCTGCCATTCTAGGGGAGCCCCAAGAAGAGCAGGGTATGAGCCTATGAGAGCACCTAGTAAGGGATGACTCCTCTACCCCACCCCCCATGACAGGCTAGGAGAGGACAAAAAGAGTAGAAATGTGAACCAGCAACCAGTTATAGCCCCTTGATTCTTTGTGTCAGGCCCAGCGCAGGTGAAAGCTACCTCAACAGTGCTCTAATTTGTGCCAGCCCGCTGTGGTCCCAGTATCTGGGTACATAGCAAAATGTATACTAAAAACCAAAACACCCTATCAAAACAAGACGCCAGTGCACACACTTCTGCCCAGTATGTTGCCTGCATCTGCAGCTGCCCAGAGAGGACCAGAATCAAACTATGCTGTGAGTAAACCTTATTTTAGTATCAGGAAAATTAGTTAAAAAAACAATTAAATATAAAAGCACCTAAATGAACTTGATGTGATAGGGACAAATGAATATGAATTCTGCAAAAGAAAATCATGCCACTCCAATCTACTAGAATTTTTGGGGTATAGTCAACAAATACTGGATAATGGAGAAATGCTTGGAACAATTTATTTAAACTTTCACAAAACTTTTGGCAAAATCCCTCCTAAGAGACCCTTGAGGAATTGTAGTAGTGAGTGGCTGAGAGTTAAAGTACTTCATGGGTTAGATTTGACTAAACAAAAAACAAAGAGTAAGAATAAATGGCTAATTTTCAACATTGAAAGGTTAACAGAGGGGTGCCCGAAGTTCCATAGTAGGACCAGTGATGTTTGTTTATTAATGATCTGGAAAGGGGGTGGGGAGGAAAGGGGGGAGAGGGTGTGTGCTAGTTATTTGATAGAACTTGCACAACACAAAATTATTTAGGTTAGTCAAGACTAAAAACGACTGTCAAGCACATGAGAAGGACTTTTCAATGCTAGAAAAAGAAACAGCTGTGGCAGATGCAAGTAATTGTGGACCAGTACTAAGTAGCATAAAAAAATAACTGTTGACAAATTATCCGGCACTGGAATAAATAATTCCACACACAGATAGATTCTGAAATCCTGGTTCCACTAAAATCAGTTGAAGTTTTGTTATTGACTTCATGGAGGCCAGGATTTGATCCGTGGACATCATTACTGGCAGTACAATGCTAACCTCTTCTCAATGTGAAGCAGTGGCCAAAAAAATTAAATAAAATATTAGGGTGCATAAAAACAAGATGGAAAATAATACGGAAAAATATAGTATAAGATAAATCAATCATTAAATATGTACTTGGGTTAATGTGCAGTATTTGTGTTTGAAATCCAGAAAGTAAGACAATTTTGAACTGAGTTGATACTTTAGTAAGCAAGTAACAGCTTACATTTCTGAGTTTTTAAAATAACTTTTGGCTTAATTGTTAATGAGATTTTTTATAATATTTATTAATCTAAGGTTGATTTGCAAATCGATGAAGACCTCTATTAAGGATCCATAGTTAGACCTAAATCAACTCCTCAGGACAGGAGAGAAATAGGATTAAAATAAATTTACGTCTTTGTGATAAAGGGCTTTGATTTATTGCAGTTTGATAAGTTTTTACATCCTATGTTAAATAAATTCATTAATGTTTTTACACACTTGCATATCACCATCTTTGTTTTGATTTCTGTAATTTCTTTTTTATCTCTAAATTCTATTTTGATTAATGAAAACTTGTAAATGTAAACTCAACAAATCCTTGAGGAACATACTATAGATAGCTAAGTAAATAAAATTACTTAACCAATATGTGTTTTACTCACTTAACGTTACTGTTCTCACAGGAAGAAGAACATCCATATTTTACAATGAAGTTAAAAAAATTATAACCCTCATGCTTCAGGACATATGGCAGTCCCTAGATGCCTGAGATTAGAAAGAAATTCATCTTAAATGCAAATTATTCCATAAATGAGACCGGGTACCAGACTACATGAATCACTACTTTGATTTGGTATAGTAATTCCTACATGTCTTATGTTTATTAGTAGAACTTGTAGAATACTGCAAATACAGTGAGTGTTCCCTCAAATGCTGAATGGCTGTTCATTTTCACTAGGGCTGGTCGAAAACTTCCATCTAAACTATTTTTCAATGGAAAACTGGCCTTTCAATTACATAAAATTTTTCATGGAAAGTGATTTTTGGCTACAAATTCACAGGTTTTTGACCAAAAAAAAAAAAAGAGAGAAGAAATTTGCACTGGAAAAAGCTCCTATTTTCCAATCAGCTCTAATTTCAACCCTTTGTTATTTATTATTTGCTAGCATTCGTGTGAAAGGTTTCATTCCTATCCAGGAGGAGCGGCTATTCTTTGTATGAATACTCAGACCCCATGCAAAGAAAAGCATGCAGGTAAACAAGAATATTAACTATTTATTCATCATCTGTTATTCATTACTCTCCCATTTTAGAGAGTAATGAACATATGCAGTTTTGTGGGCAACTATATCATAGAAACAGGTTTCAGAGTAACAGCCGTGTTAGTCTGTATCCGCAAAAAGAAGCGAAAGCTTATGCTCTAATAAATTTGTTAGTCTCTAAGGTGCCACAAGTACTCCTGTTCTTCTTTTTATATCATAGAAACATCATCTGCAGCCCAGTATTGTGGAATTAGGCTCTGGGCCACTAGGTTTGCCTGAATTCACTATTTTCGTGGCTTTTCTGTGGGATCTTCTTCTCCTATTGCTTTATGTCTGTCTATTGCTTAGATCCCATCACTGTTCTGCTCTCCAATTGTATCAAGTTTAAGCTACTTGTTCTCCCTTTCATGGCTCTGAACATCTCTGTTTCACCTTAATTGGAAAATGAATTGATGAATGTGTAATATATAGGTGGCTATAAAACATCAGGCTCTCCAGCTATTTTGCCATTTTGTTTTCTATTTTTAAAATGTGAATTCTCTTAGGAATTAATTCTGGGCCGTAAATGTTCCAGAATGTAGAAGGAGTAATGCAGCTCCACTGTATGACAAAAAGGATGACATGAAGCGTCAGAGAAGCAGTGCTCAGCAGTTGGCCATAGAGAGAAATTTGGGGCTAGGAAGGGGAGAGGTTTGAGTATGACTAATGGATTGAGGAGAGAGGGGATATTTTGACTCCACAGAAATTTTCCAGTGGGCCATGGATGGTAGAGAGCGGTGTGGCTGCTCCATTTTCTGCTTTTGAGTTGAGGGAAGATTTTTATCTCCTAAGACTCCATGTAATTTCCTTGGGCACAGCCCATTTACTCAGCCTGTGCTCGGGAGAGGAGTGTAGCTTTTGAGCAGTGGCAATGATCACAAGACACAGGAAGTGGTAGGACAAATATAAAATAATTTATGGGTAATCGGAAGTCCAGCCTATAATAATACAATAAATTACATAATGACAGTACTGTAACATTCTGAAGTTATTCAGACAGAACTCCCAGAGGATCAGGCCAGAGATCAGTACAATTTTTTTGATTTTTTAAGATCTATTAATAGCTTAATACTGCATATAAAACAGTTGTAACACGCAAGAAGGAAATCAATGGAATTAATCAGCAATTAAACCAGCTATTGCTTTTCATGACACTGACAACTCTCTTGACGTTAGGATCAAACTGGAACTGTCTTGTTCCTATGAAGAAATAGATGTATCCTAGAAATAAAAATAAATTGAATGGTTATATTTCATAGGTGAAATGTTTTCCAACAAATATTTCTATAAAGCAAAATATAACATTGACAGTACCTACATATTCATTTGTGTTAATTTCTGATCTTAATACAGTAGTGAAAATATGAATAATGATTGTCTTTTAAAAGATTTCTTCAACCTAGAGAAGCACAAATATTCTAGCATAGTAAACTGTTTTTAAAGATTTGTTTTACTTACTACCATTCTGGAAAGCAGCATCAACATTTTTGCTAATTCCTCGGAACTCATTGATTATCTTCTTTGGATAACCCTGATCCATGGCCTGCCTGTTTTCATCGTATCTGCATAGAAGAAATATATTTATAATGTATGGTAAGTAAATGACATTTAAAAAGTTGAAAACAAACCCTGACACATAAGTGAGACTATTCTTGGTAGAAAATCCATTAAGAATGAGCTAAACAAACGGAACCCTTAAAATCCTTGCTATTCTGTTTTCAGGTTTGCATACAAAACTTCCATTGAGCTTTCACCTCAGGAGTGCATGTGTGCATATGTATAGGAGTTCTGGCTGAATGGGCAGGGACAGGCAGGAACTGCATGTCTGGTAAAGATAAGCGAGAGAGTGAGCTGGTGAGTTTACTTGATAATTTTGCAAGGCTGCCCCAAATGAATAACACTCTTCTTGCCTATATACAGCTTTGGCCACCCCATCCTAGCCAATCAGTGCTTCTTGGGAAAGTGAAGCACCAGCACTGGGAAGCAGAAGGCCTGTATATGTAATTCTGAAATCATATTTGTCTTAGTGTCAACTGCCTAGCAGATATATTATTTATTAAGTAAAAGTCATGTGTATCTTTGAGGGGTTTACTGTTATATTATGCAGGGGCAGCACCAGCTCCCAGACAGAACATTGCCACAAGGCCCTGCCCCCTCCGTGGCACTTCCCCGGGGCCAGGTCAGAGGCTGGAAGCCAGAGCTGGGCAGTACAGGGTGCTGGCTGCTCGCACCTGGTAAGAGCTGCCAAGGCAGGGGGACCCAGCTCGGGGGCCAGCAGAGCCCTCGGGGAGCAGCAACTGTAGGGGGCTGGGAACAGAAGCCCAGGCCAGAGCGGTTCAGTCTGGGCTACTGTGGGTAGTCCTGGATCCTGCACTTGCCCTGTGCAATGTGCCCCAGCAGGCAGGGATGGGCTGGGGACTGTTCTCAGGCACTCCAGTAGCCCTCCAAGGCTTACTTTGCTGCTGCTGCTGGAGCTGGGCACCCAGCCAGCAACTGCCACTCTCTGCACTGTGCCTTCAGAGCTGGATGGCTGGAGAGCAGCAGCAGCTACGGGGTGGCTGCCGGAGGGCAAAGGCAAATTTTGGAGTGGCTACAGCCCCTGCAACCATCTCCACCCAATGCCCCTGATATTGTGATTCCAAGAACTCCATTCTACTGAATTCTAAACTGTTTTCAGATGAGAAGCTGAAGAGCCATTGCAATGTGATGCAGGTGTTAGTTCAGTGGAGTAGTTTATTGCAAAAGATTGCTGAGCTACTATGAAATATAAAGAAACGTAACCACAAACTATTGAATAATCACACAGCATAAACCCATCTGACTGTTCACACTGAAGGAACAAAAATCCAGTATATTAATACTTCTTTTAGCTTGAAGTTTGAGAGAAGTGGGAAGTGGCGTGGGCCGAGGGATGTTCTGGCCGCCGCTTCCTGCAGCCCCCATTGGCCTGGAGCGGCGAACCGCGGCCAGTGGGAGCTGCAATCAGCCGAACCTGCGGATGCGGCAGGTAAACAAGCCGGTCCAACCCGCCAGGGTGCTTACCCTGGCGGACCGCATATCAAACGTTGCCGATCCCTGCTCTAGAATGTAATTACATCCCTGCCACAGATTTCTACAGGATGGTTGGAAAAAACCTATAGAAAGGTTAGCATTTTCTATTAGACTCCTTAGGTTTTAAAACTAACTTCCAGTGAACCCTATTCAGTTTTGTGGAATCCAAATCTATTACATTTTATTTTATGTTTCCATATTAATCCTCCAAGCCTAAAGAGAGAATATACCTTAAGTCTGTTGAACATGAAATCTTACCTCCAGTACTTGGCACCTACAAAGAAGTATGTTTTCCCTGTATTCTTATCATTGAAAGCTGCATTAATTCTCTTAACATTTTTTGGGAAGCCCAAGTCATAGATGCTTTTTGGGTGGTTATACACTAACTCATACCCACTGAGGACCCAATATTTGTTCTCTGCAAAGAAAAAATAGAATTAAATGTTTCACCAGCGGCTTCTGCTCATACTAAACAACATCAGATCATTGCTTCTGGCTTAGTACTTTCATTACAATGATGATAACAAAGCAACTTAATTTTCAAGAGACATGTGTAGCTGAGTAGTGATTTTGAGATTTCATTCTCTGCTTTACTTTCAGTAAATTAAGGAATGGCGCTGATCTTTGTATTTTAAACGTAGCATAAATCCTAGGGGAGATGTCCTTCAGGTTCAGGAATTAGACCTTGGAGCAATGAGTCCAAGAAGAACCCTTCCCATACACTTATACACGTTATACATTTTGGGAGAAGACTCCTTGAATTTTACAAATTGTTAAGTAATCCACCAAGAGCAGTTTATTGGGATGCAGAAGATTAACAATACTTGGAATGTGTTTGGATACTTTGATGATGGAGGCATATACATGTCTAAATAGATATATATATATATACAGAAACTTAACTATTAATAAATGCATATGTCTTATCTAAATGATCAGGTGATCTTATGTATAAAACCCTGTTCTTTTCTCTCTCTCCCTCTCCCTCTTAAGTGTATCGTTACAAGAGCTGGTTGAACTATTTCAAAGGGACAGCTATTCTTATCAACAAATGGCCTTTTTACTAAAACAAAACTTTTCACAAACAAGTGTCAGCATTATCAACATTTTGGGTCAGGAATGGGGATTGTGGAAAATTTTGTATCCCTTCTAATATTCTTGTCAAAATTTATAATAAAAATATTATTGAAATGCTTCTTAAAATGTTTGCTTACCAAAAGTGGTCACTTTTGAACACTTCCAAAGAAAAACAGTTTTGAAATTTTTCACATAAATAGGTTTTCATTTTTTGACTACCTCTAGTAGTTACCCTCACCTGTATGTCCTGTCTTCGCCTAGATTCTAAAAGCTCTGGAGGTCTTTTGTTACCTGTGTTCTGTAAGGTGCCTAGCAGACCTTTGGATGTGGCATCAATAATTAACCAATACTTTGCTGAATGCTTTTCAAAACAGCTGCTAGTTCTCTGACTTACTACTGAGAATTAGTGTATTAATTCAAGGCTGCTAGTGATCTACTTCACAGCACATTTTGAATTTAGCCAAAGTGCTTCTTAATCGACACATGTTATTTCCTATGATAAAACTAGATTTGAAGGAAAAGTGAAGCCATTTTCATAGCTTGCTTTTCAGAACATTTACATTAAATAGATAAGGAACCTTTAATTTCACTATTCACACATTTTCTGGGGCTTTTGTAATTTGAACGTTTGAGTTGTTTCATGCAGTGTCATCTAAGGAGGATTGCACAGTCTGTGGGGCAAAGTATTCCCAGTAAATTCATATATCAGAAGAACTAACAAATGTCAGATTCCATTACCTTTAAAAAGAAAAACTTGATCCCTTTCAACATTTTCATAAGCAGCTTGAATTCCAGATGGCAGACTTGGCCAGAACAAAGAAATGAAATTGAGTTCGACCTCTGTCATCTGAGGATGCTTGCGCCAGAAATACCTGGTTTAAATAAAATGTGCATATTATAAACTGTTCGTGCACCTGACATAAAGGTAATACAAAGGTGAAGTGTGTCTGATTCTGTCTCTCTTTAGTGTTTGATCCACAATGAGAAAAAGAGTCTGCTATGACTGCTATCTACTAGAGCTAATTCTTTAGTAGTTTTGGTGCCGGAGGTCACAGGTTCTATCCCTGCCAATGACCTACAATGTGGTGGGGTCATGACAAAGTAGTGGCCCAGTATGTCACATAAACATACCATTGCAAAACAGTTTGCAGCTGCCCTCTTTTTAATTGAATCTAGACTGGTAACAAACCTATCATTCCACTGATTACAGTGGCAGAGTATTTGGAATAGAATCTAGGGGGGAGTCCTGGCTCACCTTTACCAGCCTTAGCCAGTAGACCACTAACATTTAAGTTCTTCTCCTCTGATCAGAGTTGTGTGTATAGCAGAATCTGGGTTATAGTTCCCATTGAAAACAATTAGAATTCCTTAGCAACTACAGTACAATGGTTGGTGCCCTTTAGCCATCTCACCATTTGATGCAGCCACTTTGGAAACAGCTAAAGCATTTTGTCATGCCTGAGAGAAATGTTAGGTAAAGCTAGGCACCCATCATCAGAGAATTTGGGCCACCTTTTTTTATGTGATTTTTATTGTTAGCGCTACATTTCTAAGTGACTGTTTCCCCCTATGTCTGATGGAAATTAAATTATCTGGAATATTGTTTCCTTTTAAGTACTGCAGTTCAAAGAAGTAACTCAGAAGTTCTTTGTTGTTACCTGCCCTTAAAGAACAGCAGTTCTCCACGCATGGTAGCTACAGCATCAAAAGTCAATTTGGGGTCACAAGTTACTGGTGTTGTGGGTCCAGTTGGTTGAACGGGGTTATCTGAATGTCCTACATGAAGATTAAAGAAAAATTGGCATTATATAATATGGAGAAATATAGCTGAAAACCAATGTTATGAAGAACTTGGTGGACACACAAAATCTTCTCATGAAAAATTGGGGGGAGGTGGTCATTAATCAGGGTTCTGCCAGGTAACTTCAGGTCTGTAGAGCTCCTAAACTCAGCACAGGTGAGGTTTAGCTCCTAGAAAACTACTAACGTCTGCAAGAATGGGCATGCAGAGGAGCCAAACTTCAGTGAAACCATCTTCATGGCCATTTCCCACCTCTAGTTAACAGGAGCTCAGCAAAACTGGAATTGCTCTGTGCAGCAACACTAGAATGTTTCTAGAATTAGAAGAATGTTCCTTAAAATATACATTTTTTATTGATTAAGCAGCATTCTGCATAAAAGTGAAATTAACCCAGCATATGACTAAATGTTTATTTTTTGTACCATAGACCGTTTGAATGCCGTTAATGTCATCCTGAGGAAGGCGAAATTCGTTAGGCTCAGTGTAGGAATAGGTGGGGTACATCAGGGCACCAGGATCAGTAGAATGAGACAGACCCAGTGAATGGCCAAGTTCATGGGCAGCGACTAAGAACAAGTTGTATCCTGAGGAATTAAAAAAAAAAGTACATTTAAAATAGGTGAACTGTGTTTGACTCTATAGTACAGCTGTCTAAGTAGGAAATACCTATACATGCCAGCTCAAAGGATATTAGAGACACTCGAGATTCTTTCAGTAATCCTGCAAACATTATAATATAAAGAAATGTAGAAGGAGAAGATTTTTTATATGGACATATAAACCAATCAGGCCCTAGATACTTCTTCCCTTGCCCTTACTGTAACCCCCCAACCCTTCAAAAATGCCCCAATTTTCCTTCTTAGACTGGTGTAAATCAGGAATAATTCCATTGAAATAAATGGAGGGTCACTGACTTTAATAAAATGATTCCTTATTTACATGAAAATATATGAGAAGAGAATTGCAGTGGTGCCCAAAGACCCCAGTCAGTATCAACCCCCATTGTGCTCGCTCTGGACATAGAAAGGCGCTATCCCTGTCTTGAAGAGTTTGTGATATTTTCAGCATGAACTGATGTTTCCTTGCTGCCAAAGAAAACTAACTTTTCTAAGCACCACAATTTCTTTCGTGTAACCCATCATAAAACGTCCCAGACTGAAACAACCTAATCTGAACCTCACCAAAACATGTCATGCTACAGAGCCGTTTCCCTCAAATAAGTTTGTGGTAGAAGCGAGGGAGGAAAAACCAGTCAGAGAGCCAGATTCTGCTACCCTCATTCACACTAATACCTGGTATCAAAGGAACAGCTCATGGAGTAAGGGTCAGGTCCATGTAAGGACTTAGGTGCCTAATTCCCACTTTAGGCATCTAAATTCAAAATGTAGGTGTCACTAAGATCCTCAAAATCCCTGTTCAGCTGCCACTTAACTCTGTAGGCACCTAAGTTCCCCCAGCACCAAAATTTTCACTGTAACAGTCCCCTAGACATCCCATGTTTCTACGTCTGGGCAGGCACATTGCTGCCTCAGGCAGGTACCCAGACACCTGTGGGGGCTAATTCAGTAGGTGTGCTCAGAACATGCCTAATGCCACACAAAATGGCCAGCGAATGAGGAGGAATCTTCCCAGAGAAGTTTTAGCCCTATGATTAGGGCATTCATGCAGGAGGAGAAAGATTCTGATTCAATTCCCTCCTCTGCCTGATGAGAAGGGATTTGAACATGGGCTTCCCACCTCTGAACCACTGGACTGTAGAGTCACGCCCCTCTCACCCTATTAATATATAATTATTTATACACAGTGTATCAACTTCAAAAGGGGAGATTGAAAGAGAGTCGCATCAGAATATCCTATAGCCCAGTCTTTTGTGGGTCCGAGCCTAAGTTACAACTTCACATGAGCAAAGATTGCACAATCTGATCCTGTATAAACAGGGGTAGTGATGAATCTCGTACCATTTGAGCCTTTTGTCCAAGATTCCGCCTCATCAAAGTGCACATCTCCACCAATACCATTGCCAGGCTGAAAGGCATGAGCCAGGAGTCCATCAGGTCCATCAAAGGGAGAATTGTCACGATGATCTAAAAAAAAGAGAAAGGATAATTACCTTAATTCTTATTGCCAAGCACTTCTACAACTGATGAAGGCTAATGTTTGTATTAGTATAACGTTCTTACCTCCATTTTCAAAAGACATCATTATATCTGCATTGCCATCGTAGATCCTTTTGAATGTTAGTGGTGACACATCGCTCCAAACTTTAAACGCCTTTTGGATTGCTTTGTCCACATCTGCTGAATTCATATCTGGTGTGTAGTTCACAATCCTTTAAAATAACCCAAAAAATAATATACACTTTTTGGTATCTACACTTGTAGTTTATGTTGAATATATTGTTTTATGCCAAAATATTTCAAATTTGGTGCCTAGCATTTACAACTCCCACAGACTTTAACAGTGGTTTCATCCTCCCTTTAAAAGTAGAACACTTATCTAGGTGTCTAAATATGGAATTAAGTGCCTAACTTTGGAACCTTTGGCATATCATATGAAAATTTTGGCCTTAACTCTTTTGCTCAATAAATTCTTTACACAAATGTTACCTGTATGTCAGATCCTTTCTTTCCCATTTTGGATTTCCATCAGTGAGGACATATTGACCAATATCCGGTACACCACACCTGGGCTTCTTCATCACCTCCAGAGTATCAACATCTGGTTTCCCAGTCACTTTCAGCCCAAAAAATGCCTGCATTTCCTCGAGTTTTTCAGTTAGAGAGTTAACGTTTTTATTCTTAAAGTGAGACTGCTTGTCTGTCTCAAGCTTGTAGAAATTTCGTAGATAATTCTGACAAAAACAAGAACAGTGCTTTGGGTCACTTGTATTCATTAAGTCATGCAGAACAGTTTAAACATTTACAAAATTACACCCATGTGCCTGGGGTCCGTGTTTTCGAGGAGTCAAGAAAGGTCACTTTCTGCAGGGATTTATTTAAACAGTAAGAGATAATACAGTACAGTTTTCTTACTGACCTCTAGATTTCCTGTTTTACAATGAAAGCTTTTGCAACATGTATCTTTAAAAATCTAAAATTTACTCTTCAGTTATTTACTCAAAATTTGTATATTGCAACCTCTCCCCACAGCCCTTTCTCTCACGAGTAATCCAGTTGACTTCTCTGGGGCTGCTCAAATCAGTAAAGGCTAATAGCATCTGTCCCTCAGCCACTACTCAGTTACGATTTCCAATGAAACCAATGGAGGATGCTGGATGCTCAGCACTTTTGAAGCCATCTAATTATCAACCAAATATGGATTTAGGAGCCTAACATTAGTTACCCATTTAAAAAAAATAAAAAGTGTTATAACATCTTAACAAGGATTATATCATTTAGTTTTTGTTCTGCTGCTCCATTAAGGCTCTGATTCAGCAAGATACTTAAACATGTGCCTCATTTTAAGTACTCCCGTTGAAGACAATGAGACTATTTATGAGCTTAAAATGAGGCACAGAGTTAAGTACCTTGCTGAATTGGGGCCTACGTTTTTATAGAACAACACAATCTGGTTGCTAGATAACATAATTAATGCCATGTGTCTGTAGTATTTTATTACTTTATTATATCACTTCTGACAGTCATAATCATAATTCAGACAAAACTAAGCTGGTGCCAAGGGGAAATATTTCCCTTAAAACTTCTGCAACTTGATACCTCTTGAACATCAGGACTGTTTCTAAAAAATAAGAAATACAACTGCAGTTTGACAATTGTAAGATAAAATTTTGCAAAATTGATAAGAAGGTTCCTTCCTGCCATTTAATTTATAGTGTTTGAAATTCATAACAAATATTTACCTCCACAAGCTGGATGTTTTTGTCTTCATCTTCTGTTTCTGGAGGTAAAGCAGAGGAGGATGCTACATATAATAACAGCAGAAGCAGAAGGGTCTTCATTCTTATCGTCACTTCTATGCCTTGTAACACTAACACTGCTTACTCTAAAGCTGCTACATACATGTCTCTCAGATAGCCCTGTTTATATAGCAGTTGTGGACATCAGCTCTAAGATGACTCATTGTGTATAACTTCCTCTGATTAGTAAGCAAAACGATACATAACAATAGTTTCATCATCAAGGGGTGACACAACTAACAGAACTCCCTCCCCCCATTTTCACAATCATATAATATGATTAATAAGAAAGGAAGAGGTTTTCAAATGAAAGAGGTTTGGTGATTCCAAATTCCTTTCCTTCCTCTATTAGATTTTGTCCCATCCAAGTGGTCCCATTTTTTCAGAAAATTCAGTAAAACATTATGGTAGCCATACTTATGAAAATAAACACAGCAACCTCCATTTAGAATGGGATGGGCAAACTTTTTGGCCCAAGGGCCACATTCGGGTATGGAAATTGTATGGAGGGCCATGAATGCTCACAAAATTGGGGATTAGGATGCGGGAGGGGATGAGAACTCCGGCTGGGGGTGCGGGCTCTGGGTTGGGGCCAGAAATGAGGAGTTCAGAGTGCGGGAGGGGGCTCTGGGCTTGGACTTGGGCTCTTGGGTTGGGGTGTGGAGAGGAGGTGAGGGATCGGGTTGGGGATGCAGGCTGTGCGGTAGGATTGGGGATGAGGAGTTGGGGGTGTAGGAGGGTGCTCCGGGCTGGGACCAAGGGGTTAGGAAGGCAGGAGGGGGATCAGGGCTGGGGCAGGGGATTGGGGTATGGAAGGGGGTCAGGGGTGTAGGCTCCAGGGAGTGCTTACCTTAAGTAGCTCCCGGAAGCAGCGCCATGTCCCCCCTCTGGCTCTTATGCAGAGGCGCAGCCAGGCAGCTTTGCATGCTGGCTAGTCCACAGGCACCACCCCTGCAGCTCCCATTGGCTGTGGTTCCCAGCTAATGGGAGCTGTGGGGTGGCGCTTGGGGTGGGGGCAGCATGCGGAGCCCCCTGGCTGCCCCTACATGTAGGAGCCAGAGGGGAGATATGCTGCTGCTTCTGGGAGCCATGCGGAGCCATGGCACACGCGGAGTGGGCAAGCCCCCAACCCCGCTCGCCAGAGGGAGCTCGAGGGCTGGATTAAAATGTCTGAAGGGCCGTAGTTTTCCCACCGCTGATCCAGAAGATCACCTAAGTACAGGCTTAATCTTAAACTCGGAAGTAACCCGATTGACCTCAATAAGACAATACAGTACCTGCAACTATATTATACTTCCCAAAGTCTTTCGTTTTTTGGGACAGGGACAATCAAAATTTACCCAGCCAGGGCTTGATTCTGATCTCACTGCAGTGTAATATCCCAATCCTGCATTTAGAGCAGACCGATGTGCTTATGTGGAGTCCCAGTGCACTCAGTTCCTGCTCCAGTAAAGCACTTAAGCAGACGCTAAACCTTAAGTAGTCGAATGGTCTCATTGACTTCAAGAGGAGTGCTTCAAGTTATGCATGTGTGTACATATTTGCAGGATCGAATCCTAAATTAGGATTAACTCTACTGTTTAAACCATTGTAACGCATTGTAAGTGAAAGCAGAATAAAGCATCCCCATCCCTTGGCCTTTGTCAGAACTAATCTTTTTTTTAAATCAAAAGTGACAGCTATCTAATCAAATTAAATCTCTCTGTATCTTTTTTCATTCTAACCACTACAAACTAATACATCTTCTGTGAGGTAAACTGTGAGAAACTGGCACAGGAAGTTTCAAAAAAAGGGAAGGAATAAATTACTGTCAACATTTACAATTATTAGCAAAATAACACACCACGACGGATCTCCTTTTCAGCCATGCACATCTTCAGTCTCAAGATTCATCATCCAAAGAAACACAATTTTTGATTATTCTTGTTTCATCATCATTTTCAGGAATGAACAAATAGTGGCACGTATATTGGACACAACTCCAATGACATTGCATTACGTTATGTGTTCAAAGTTGTCATGCTCTTATTCATCGACTTGGGGCTGAAAAGCCGTCTTTGTTTATCTAGTCTAGTCCTGTTTGTGAAAGAGACACTTTTCCATAAGCACTTCTCCTTCTTGTGTTTTATACAGGATATTGTTGTATTTTTAATTTTGCTCAGCTACACCCTAGGTAACTCACTGGTTTGCCTTCTTCCTTTCGTTTATCATTTTGCCTTTATTTGGTTTTTGAAGGAAAACACATTTAAAAACACACATACATGCAGCACAAAGGATAGACAAAGATTAATGAAAAATAATGCCAGTTATTAACTTACAGGGTATTAGCAAAACACAATGATGCATTGTAGCTTGCATGGAAAGACCCACACACATGACAGTTTTGGACAAGATGCCTGGGTAAACATCAGCTCAGGCCAGATTTTAAAATATTATGACCAAAAGGATAATGACCAATGCAAAGGGAGAGAAGGAGACATGCAATTTTTCATGCAATTTTCACACCTCACTTAAATATTTCCGGTAGCGCTATAGATTCTGAATATGTCACCCTCACTCACAATGAGCAGCATTTGACCATACAGGTAGTCTCACTGGGTCATTACTAGTGTAGTAAGGTACTGCTGAGGATGATTAAGAGTGGCAGAGTTGGACCCATAATGAATAGCTCATGTAACCAGAATAACTAGAGGGGATTTACATTTTTCATTTCCTAAGGATTCTCAAATATTACAATCAAGAACTTTCCACCAGTAACTCTTATTCCGTATGCCACATTTATATCCTATTATATCTGCATACCTTTTCATATGAACGACTTTCACAGACTCTGTTTGTCTGTGCATATGCAGGAGATTACACCATGCCACAAAATGCTACACATGCATATCCGAGGTTGAAGAAAATGTTACATAATAATAATAATGCAGTATTTGAGAAACAGTGTGTGATATGAAAGACTATGTTTTGATGCATACAAACACTTGACAGATATGTGCTTGCTCATTATGGAACTTGTCTTCCAACTTGCTCTTCTTCAAGTCCAATTCTCAACTGGGCAGAAAGTAGGGCTGGCCCGAAAACAGGAATTCTATTTTGTGAAATGTTTTGAAGTTTTGAAATAGGTGGAATAAAACAGACCTTTCAAAATTAAAAACAGAACAAAAGAAAAGCAAGAGAGAGACCTACCCAAGAACAGCCAATGGACTGATATTTAGGGCACTCCCTAGAGATGTGGGAGACACAGGTTCAAGTCTATGCACTACCCAGTTCAGAGTAGGGTCTTGAACCCACATCAGAGGTGAATGCCCCAACCTCTGGACTATTGCCTCTTCTGGAGTGGGGCTTTCTCTCTCTCACTGAAACTGATACATTTCCACACAAAGTTTGGCTTCAATGAATCAGCATTTTCCACTGATCAAAATATTTCGTCAAAACATTCCTGACCATCTGTAACAGAGTTTCACTTAGTCTGTCCCCAGGCAGTTCAGAGTCCCCTCTTCATATTTAACATACATTTATTCGTTTACAAAATGGCACCTCTGTTATGCATATCTAGGGCACAGCTCTTTAACTGGACCCATTCTTGCTGCATTAGCTTCTTATTCCTGATATGTTAGGACTCCATCTACATTGGAGCTCAAAATTTTGTTTGAATCTGCAGGCTACTTTCCTTTGTTCCTTATTTGTAACTGATAAAATCTTTAAATGTTCTAGTGATTTTCATCCCCAAAGGGCTGAACCCAGGGCCTCTTCCACTCAGGGGATCTTCCCCTCCCTGCCCCCCCCACCAGCCCCCCGACAAAACAAGTCAGGAGAAATTCCTCAAGGGGAGCCACATTGGGGTTTCCTCCTACTGCAGGTTTTCCTTCATGAGGGGGCAAAATTTGCAATTCAAAGAGCTGGTTTTAACGATTTCAGCATTTGCTGTAGCAAGAGTTATATTCAGTTTTACCTTTCCACCAGTAGGTGGCACTAGCAAGTTATATATTTGTTCTAAGAGGACAATTTGTACATTTATGTGCAAACATCTTGCACTGCCATTTGTACCCTACAGTGGTCTGCTTTTAATCTCCTCTGAAGCAATAAAAAGTAACGTCTTCATGCAAAATAATGTTATGCTGAAACAAGCTCTTTTGCTATTGAGTCACTTTCTTACGCACAAAGTTGTACACAAAAGCCATACACTGCTATTGTATATCAGTGTTGAATCACTTATTATCATGCTTTCTTAAAATACTAGAAAATTCACATTGGGGCCTTGCAAATTTTGCTACTAACTTGAGAAAAAGGAGGCCTCCCTATGAAATGTGTCTATTTAAGAGTTGATACAAGCTCCTGATGTGCGTCCTTGTAAATGAGGTGATAGCTAATGTTGGACATTTTCTTTAACCAAACAGCATAGATTCTGCTTTAGGAGAATTATCAATCAATCAGATAAAACAAACAAAATGCCCAGTTTTACCAAAAAAGTCATGACTTCCATGACATCGGCTCAGGCCAGCAGCAATGGCAGGTGGCTCATATTCCCTCAACTCAGAGAAGCGAGGAGAGGGCAGGGGAGGAGGGATACACACTGAATCAGTATAATTAGTCTGTTGTATTAAAACAGTAACACTCCGTCAGGTGATAGATGGGGCCAGCTCCTGAGTTACACCTCAATGACTTGCACAGTCTCAGACATAACGTCATCAATTGAAATCAGTTGGACTCTATTTTAAGGATAGGCAGAGGAGTGCTACCTTTCCAAGCCAATAAGCTGTTTCCTGAATACACAAACTATATGGGGGCAGATTAATCATTCTTGCAGGCACTCCTCTCTGTGCCAACCTGGTCTGCTGAATCCCAGGCTGGAATTTACCCAAGGGAAGAGAAGTGGGGATCCCCTGGTGGAGTTTCCATCAGAGTCATGCACTTCGTTTGCCACTACACTTCACAGATCTCCCCAGATTTGTATACATTCCATTGAATTGACAGGAAAATGATCCACATTCTCTATCTGTTACTCCCTCTGGAATACCCACTGCATCAAAAAGAAGATCTCTGCCATCTCTCTGAGATCTGGGTAACCTTCTGTGAGTCTGCATCTACACTTACTGACGTGATATCTCCTTTCCTTACATCCCTAACCCAAAATCATCCCCAAACAAACACAGTAGGGGCCACTTTGTCTCCTCCAATCCCTCTTCCACTCCATTTGTCTCTAACCTCCTGACAGCTTCTCCAGTAAAACATATCTGCACCTTTCCCTATCACATCCTCAAAGCCCTTCCTGACCTGGTCTGCAAAACTGAACTTTTTATGTGTTGTTTAGGAAAATGTAAAACATTGTAAAATATTTGCATGTATATATATATATATAATATATGCATCCGAAGAAGTGGGCTGTAGTCCATGAAAGCTTATGCTCTAATAAATTTGTTAGTCTCTAAGGTGCCACAAGTACTCCTGTTCTTTTTGCGGATACAGACTAACACGGCTGCTACTCTGAAAGAAATAGAAGAACCCTAGGAATAAAAGCAAGTTGAATTACTATATTGCACAAATAAATATTAAGCTGTTACAATAAAGGTTGCAAAAGACTAGAAAAGACTATTTGAGTCTCACCCACTCTAGCAATTTGCAGGACAGTTCTATCTAAATAATATCCTATCTGACATAGGGGAAAAAACAAACTATTCCTGATAATTAATCTCAACACAGTAACTTTACAGTCTTAAGGCCAGACTGTGATATCCTTATTCATGTTGAGCAATACCTTACTTCACAAGTATTGACTACAGTGGAACTACTTATGGTATAAGGTCCAATACATGCTAAGTATTGCATTTCTGTAAGCATGGGAGGTGGGAGACGTGGAGCAGCAACACTGTGCTCGGGGAGGCGGCATAGCAGAGGTGAGCTGGGGTGGGGAGCTGCCGCACGGCTTCCCAGGCCAGGGAGGTGGGGAGCTGCCGCGGGGGGGAAATTGGGGGCACTGCTTTTTGGCGACCCCAAATCTTGGTGCCCAAGCAACCACCTAGTTCGCCTTAATGGTAGCACCGGCCCTGCCCCCGATCACCATGATTTTTCAGAGATAATGGCCAATGGCTCTGCAATCACATCAGCCAACTCCCTAAGCACCCTTGGATGCATTAGATCTGAACCCATGGACTTGTGCATGTCCAGCTTTTCTAAATAGTCCTTAACCTGTTCTTTCACCACTGAGGGCTGCTCACTTCCTCCCCATACTGTGTTCCCCATTGCAGCAGTTTGGGAGCTGACCTTGACTGTGAAGACCGAGGCAAAACAAGCATTGAGTACTTCAGCTTTTTCCATGTCATCTGTCACTATCTTGCCTCCCCCATTCACTAAGGGTCTCGCACTTTCCCTGACCTTCTTGTTGCTAACATACCTGTAGAAACCCTTCTTGTTATCCTTCACATCCTTTGCTAGCTGCAACTCCAGTTGTGCATTGGCCTTCCTGAATACACCCTTGCATGCCCTAGCAATATTTTTATACTCCTTCCTAATCATCTGTCCAAATTTCCACTTCTTGTAAGCTTCCTTTTTGAGTTTAAGCTCACCGAAGATTTCACTGTTAAGCCAAGCTGGTTGCCTGCCATATTTGCTGTTCTTTCTGCACTTCGGGATGGTTTGTTCCTGTGCCCACAATAAGGCTTCCTTAAAATACAGCCAGCTCTCCTGGACTCCTTGCCCCCTCATATTATCTTTCCAGGGGAACCTTCCCATCACTTCCCTAAGGGAGTCAAAGTCTGATTTTCTGAATTCCAGGGTCCATATTTTGCTACTCTCCTTTCTTCCTTTTGTGAGGATCCTGACCATCTCATGGTCACCGCTGCCACCCACTTCTACTTCCCCTACCAATTCTTCCCTTTTTTTTTTAGCAGCAGGTCAAGAGGAGCATGGCCCTAGTCGGTTCCTCCAGTAGTTGCCCAGGAAGTTGTCCCCAACACTCTCCAAAAACTTCCTGGATTGTCTGTGCATTGCTGTATTGCTCTCCCCGCAAATGTCAGGGTGATTGAAGTCCCCCATTAGTACCAGGGCCTGAGATCTGGAAACTTCAGTTAGTTGTCTGAAGAAAGCCTCATCTACATCATCCTTCTGATTGGGTGGTCTATACCACACGCCCACCACACATTCTCACAGTGCATGTTTATTCAGGGCCTGATACTACTCTGAATGGAGTCATTAGGATTGCACATAACTTTTGTCATCAGTGAGAGCAGGGTTGGATGCACACTACATAGACAAGATTTTCAAATGTGACTGGTGATTGTGGGTGCCTGGATTTTGGGTACTCAATTTAAGACATCACCTGATTTGGGTAAGTGCTCCGTGGTCTATCTATGAACAATTTCCACCTGGTGCTATCATAGCTATATCCAGTTCCAGTCACCAACAATAGAATCCTAGAATCATAGAACTGGAAGGGACCTCGAGAGGTCATCTAGTCCAGTCCCCTGCACTCACGGCAGGACTAAGTCTTATCTAGACAATCCCTGACAGGTTTTTGTCCAACCTGTTCTTAAAAATCTCCAATGACGGAGATTCCGCAGCCTCCCTAGGCAATTTATTCCAGTGCCTAACTAACCTGACAGTTAGGAAGTTTGTCCTAATGTCCAATCTAAACTGTCCTTGCTGTAATTTAAGCCCATTGCTTCTTATCCTATACACAGAGGTTAATAAGAACAATTTATGTCCCTCCTCCTTGTGACAACCTTTTATGTACTAGAAAACTGTTCCCTCTCAGTCTTTTCTTTTCCAGACTAAACAAACCCAATTTTTTCAGTTTTCCCTCATAGCTCAGACTGACCTGAGCTGCATTCAGATTAGAGAACTGAAGGATATATCCCATTGTCACTCCCCTGAGCCACCAAATCTCCCACTTTTGCCATCCGACACCCCCATCTTTCGCAATACCTTTATCTAGGGTTATGTCAGTCCCTTCTACTTCATTACAAAAGACACAAAGAAATTATAACAGTTCAGGTAGTGCGTGATGATAGAATCAGTTGTTTAGAATAATATTGTAATGAATGGGGGGGAGGGGTGAATGCCCTCTACTGGATGGAATCAGAACTACTCAACTGTGTGTCATAGGCCCTGTGCAAAATAACTCACATAGTCGAGATGTGCTTTAGGAGTAAACATACCAGAGCACAGTGAACTTCCACATGATCACAGTGTCCAGCATAACGCTGACTGTCAAGGTCCTAGATGGTCATAGCTGTCTTAGAACTATCAACTCTTATGATGCAGAGAGTTAAGGTCTAGTTCTGTGCTTCTATTTTCTTCTTCTAATGTCTTTCCCCTTGCTTCTACCCTGGAGCTGCCCACTTCTGCCTCCCGCTCTGCCTCTCCTCTACAGCTAGTGCAGTTTCTTAAAGTCATCATATTGTCTGAAAGGCTGAGCTGGGAGTTCAGCCTGCAGGGCAATTAAATTAAATTCACTGGCCCCTTCTCTAGTGCTGCTGACCAGAAAGACAAGGAGTCTGGACCAAAAGAACCCAAGACTGTTATATACACAAACATAAAATAGCTTTATTGCTGAGTGACACATTAATAAATAGCCTAAATACAATACTAAGATAAGTTAAAACTATATACAATACATTTAACATTTCTCTGTTATTTAAAATAATATTTATCAGGGATCACAGCTCTTATGTGACTCAGACATAAAGTAAAAGATAAATAACACTGATTAGAAACAAAACATTGATGAAAAGCCATCTCTAGTGCATACAAAATTGGGTTCTGTTTCTTTTGCCTTGTGTGTCTGCTCTTATTTGCAGTCAAACCAACTATTTCTCTGCATTTCACGAATAACTTTCTTGGACTTGGTGTCTATCTCATACTGCTTTGAGCCATGGAAAAAATAGAAATTTCCTAGAAATAAAAATAAAATGAATAATTACTTTGTACAAATGTATATTCATTCTCTTTCCACAAACAATGCTGCAAATTAAAATGTGTACACATAACGAAACACCCTTACAAATGTCTGTAGTGATTCTTGAACCTATGGAAATGCACATTTTCCAGTATATTCAACTATCAAAGTATTTTGTTCTATTTACCTTTTTCTTGAAAAGCAGCATCAACCTTATTGCCAATTCTTGGAAAGTCAACTGATATGCGTCTTGGATAACCCTTTTCCATGGATTCGGTGACTTCATCATAACTGAGTGAAGAAATGAAATGAAAATAATACATAAGCATGTGATATTTAATATTGACTCCAACTGAGCTTTACAACAAGTAAGTCCTGCCCTTAGCTAAAACTCACTAACCATGAGCTACTGTAAACTCATTGAATTGTATAAATCCTTACTATATGAAATCTTTCCCCTTTACTAATCTATGCACCGTTGTCCGTAGCTATTCTGACTAAATAGTTTGTTTTTCTTACTTGATAGCTGTAGGAGGAGCGGTGTGGGGCCCAAGTGTGTAACCTTGATATCTGGGCCCTCATCCTGCAAAGACATTTCTGTACCTGACTTGCTTTGTGCTTATGAATTGTCAATGGGACTAGTCACCTGAGTGAAGCTAAGCATATGCATAAGACTTTGCAGGATGGGGCCCTGGTGAGCACTTAGTTATGTGATAGTCTCACCCAAGAAGAAACAGGGGTGTGGTTTTTTGTGAGGGGGAGTGGTTACAAAACCTGTCCACTTGTAGAAATATGTTCTTAATTTAATTTTAGAAAATGATTGAGTAAAGTTCCCCACTGCACGGGACAGCAGCAGTGCTGTAAAGGCCAGCCTTGCCCCAGCCCTGATCGGGTAGGGGTTGAAATAAGAGGAGGATCTCGTCTTTCCACCCTCACACAGCTATTGGTGGCTATACAGCTGATAGGAAATCCCACCTGCTACTGTAACACCAACAGGCCCCAGTCATCGGAATCAAACCTGGGACTTCTGGAGCTAAATGCATGAGCCTCTACTACATGAGCTAAAAGCCATATGGCCATTAGCTAAGGCCATAGAGCAAACTCATTAATCTCTCTCTAAGTGGTCTCGGTGCCACTTGATGTGACAGAACACCACACCCAGGAGGTGTGTGGGTTACACTACCAGCTCTCCTACCACTGGAGGAGGGGCATACCACTTGGGGGAGACAGCTCATGGTAGGCATGAGCTGCAGGGACACCGCAGGCACAAATAGAGAACTAAGTCAGGGCCGGAAGATGGGCACAGGGAGCTGCCAAAACATTGGGTCCCTACAGGCCTGCATCACACACAAGAATCAGCCAGTGCTGAAAAGGAGGGGGGTACCTTCAACTTGGACTAAGGACAGAGACTAGAAGGGCAGTTGAGATTTTTACTGATGGATTTATGATGCACTCCTATTAACTGTTCTTTGCAATGACACCGGGGCTCAGGCTGTGCTAATAAAGGTGCTGGGATGGAACTCTGCAGTAGAGCTTTGGTCACAAGAATGAGAAAACAAAAATGAGTAGACACAAAAGTGAAAGTGACGTGTCTATTCCCATTGACCCAAGTGAGAGAAAGGCAAGAAAAACAGATTTAAATGGCTGTGCTAAGCTCTGTACAAACCTGTAACACAAAGCCAGTCCCTGTCCAAATTACACTATTATACTATAATGAACTGGCCACTGTGTTGGTGTACCCTACCTTCTGCTGGATAGAATTGGATATGTTCACCTATGTTATAGGAACATACTACAGTAAAAGCTGTGTTATTTGGCCTTGTATCAGCTGGAAAGATCTATAAACTGACATTTCTAATCTTCACCGGAAGTCCAGTTTATAGTCCAGTTGGCATGGGCCAGCAGGCTCCATACCTGGCTCCGCGTGGTTCCCTTGAAGCAGAGACATATCCCTGCTTCTCCTAGGTGGAGGAACAGCCACGAGGGGTTCGGCGTGCGGGAGAGGGGAGGGACATGGGCTCTGGGAGGGAGTGTGGGTTCAGGAGGGGGCTCCGGGCAGGGGGTTGGGACATGGGAGGGGGTTCAGGGTGACGGATCCAGGATGCGCTCACCTTGGGGGGCTTGCTGCAAGCAGCGACCTGGTCCTATTGTTCCTAGGTAGAGGCGCGGCTAGGTGGCTCTGTGTGCTGCCTCCTCCCGCATGTGCCAACCCCGCAGCTCCCATTGGCCATGGTTCCTGGCCAATGGGAGCTGCGGAGCCAGTGCTCGGGGTAGGGTGGGGGCAGAGCACGGAGCTGCCTAGCTGTGCCTCCCCCCAGGAACAGCAGGGACAGGTTACTGCTTGTAGGGAGCTGCCCATACCCTCTCCCGCACCCAAACTCCTTCCCTCTTAGTTAACCGGAATTTTTCACTTACCGGCACCCACCGTTCTCCCGACATGCCCGATAAAAAAGCTTTTACTGTACTAGCAGCGAATGGAAAATGTTCTTTAACTCGAGTGTTTTAAGGAAAAGGAAGATCTGAGTTCTATCTTTGTTGTCATTGAAATTCTGCTTAATAATGGGGTGTGCAATATACCAGTCATGAAATCCTACTCAAGGGAGCCACAGATTTGTCATAATTTCAAATGTAAAGGCTTAATAAGGCTTTAAATAAACTGCATGGATTATTTGCTGGGAGAATTTAATCTTACCTCCAATACTTGTTACCTACAAAGAAGTACGTTTTTTTTGTATTCTCATCATAAACAGCAGCATCAATTGTCTTAACGTATCTTGGAAAGCCCAGGGTGTGGATGTTCCTAGGAAAACCTGGATGTACAGAGTATCCACTGAGAACCCAGTATTGGTTGCCTGTCAAGAAAAACAAGATAGGAAAGCTTGATAGGTACTTCTGATGAGCTTAAGCAGTATTTAATTACAGTCGTGGAGCTTCCCCAAGGAAACTTTTCTGTTCCCTGAGGGGTGTATTCCATTGATAGCATTGAATTTGAAGACACTTCTTTCTTGCAAGGCAGCTGGAATGTTTAAGGTTTCAGGACACTTGGATCTTTTGCTTTATAAATTCATTAGAGTAGTTAAAAAAAACATTTCCCCCCCATGGGAGCTGGGATTGTTCAGCACCTCTGGAAATCAGGCCACTTAGTTAGGTGCCTAAATATGAATTTAGCTGACTAAATGTAAACACTCCATTTTAAACAGTTTAGCTCAGATATATAACTGATCCTCTCACCTGCCTTAAGCACATCATTTAACTTCACTCTCAGTTTTCCTCTCAGTTATGAAATAGGCATAATATCTTATTTCACAGGACTGTTGTGAGGTTTAATTAGTTAATGACTGTGAAACTGCACTTTGAAGTGAAAAGTTATGTAAGTTCTAGGTGGTGGTGGTTATTATTAATAATAATAATTGCTTCTTCATTTCCACATGTAAGAAGAATGTCTAGGAATTCAATAGAAATACCTTTAAAAAGAAACACTTGATCCTTTTTGTCAATTTCATAAGCAGCTTCGAAGCCAGAAGGTAGCGTTGGCCAGAAGGAAGAAATTAAATCATGCTCAATACCTGGGAAATAAGGACTCTTGCGCCAGATGTACCTGATTGAAAAGACAAGTTGCTTGTTTATATAATCATATTTTATCATTAATTTACGAGATCGTCAACAGGAAAATTTAATAAAAATTCCTACTACATGAGCTGTATATTTGTTCCTTAGTTGCAGGTGGTGGGACATGCTCCCAACCCACAGATCATGTCCCCTTGGAGATGCAATGCCCATTTCCTAGTGCCCTCTTCAGCGCTACAGAGAAATCCTGTCCTATTTCTTTGCACTGTGGTTCTTCCACCCTGCCCTTTTACCTCACCCTTTCCCTCCCATTCCTTTGGTCCCCAGTAAGGCACAGGGAAGAGCTGAAACCTATCTGTAACACTGTGTCAGGAGGAATCCTTTTGCCCACCATGTAAATGCAGCCATCTCTTCAGTGCAATGTATCAGCTCTTTGACAATGCACAGCAACACTAAACTGCACTTTTTAGGAGGGACATTTAAGAATAATTTCTTCCATTGAATCTTCACGAAGTATTTATGCAGGCAGAATGTCATTCCCTGAGTTGGTATTTGGCCATGGGGATGCCACTTTTATTCCATCTTGCAAGAAGTGCATTGGGATCTTTAAATGACCCGTTAAAGGGTTAAGTATCAGATCTCATTGAAAAGATGGCGCCTCTAACAGCAGAGTGTCGCCAAGCACTGCAGCTGGAGCCTTGATTCAATGCTGTCTGGAGGCTAAGAACGCCACCTACTGAATCACCAACAACACTTTCGATAGCCCCATAGTTTTCCCTTTAGATCTGCCATCCGCAGCCTGACACCAGTCTGTCAAGAACAATGCTTCATGTGATATGGCTGCAGGCCAAAGTACAATGCTCTGATTGCACAATTGCCATGGAAATGTAACAGACCATGCACAGGATGACTAAGGATGATTTAAAATATTAATATTTACTCACCTGTCAGAAAGCCCAGATACTTTGCCCAGGTTACAAGGGGAAGTAGAAATTTGTGAGGTTGTGTTGACTATACATTTGGAAGGAAATCCCCCCTCTTGAACTAATTGTCAAAGCATTGCCATTACAAGTGTAGTTTAAGCAAAACTTGATGTTGACAAAACAGAAATAAATTTACCTGTCTTTAAAGAATATTATTTCCCCACGGAGGGTGGTGATGGCATCAAAAGTCACGTGAGGGTCACAGATGCCTGTTGTTGATGTTTCTGTTGGTGTTTCTGTGGGTGGTGTGGAAACTGGTGGCTTAGTAGAGGCTGGGGGTCCTTAGGGAAGAGGTAAAAGCAGAATTGGAAAGTCAATTAGTATTGCTATTACAGCACTTGGAGAACAGCAATATTGGGCCAAATTCTCCGTTGGTTTGAAACAGTGTTTTCCCATTCTATCTAGGTAATTATATGGCCACCACTGCCATATTATCTGAATGCTTCACAATCTTTAATGTATTTACCCTCACAATACCCCTGTGGGATAGGACAATGCTATTATCCCCATTTTACGGACTGAGAGGATTAGTGACACAGAAGCTCTAGGGCAGAGCAAGGAATTGAACTTGGGTTTCTGGAGTCCTAGCCTAGTGCCTTCACCACTGCCTCTCTGAACTCCTCCTTGATATTAATGGAGCTGTGCCAATTCACATCTGCTTAGGAGCTGGCACAAGACTGTCACAAAGTTTCATACAGAAACATATTTAAACCTTTCGGATTAGTGAAGCCCAGGAAGCACTTACCTCTGCAGGGGAGGCAGGGGGTGACTAATATGCACGAAGGGGTTGCACTATGTGCTCCTCCTCATAGTTAGCCAGCTGAGCTAGCTCGTGCAGATGGACTTAGAGTGAGCCATGGCCTTACCTGCTTCTCATCCCTTTGGCTATGATTAGCACCCAAGAGGACACAAGAGGGAACACAGTCCCTGTGTAAAGGCACGAGCAAGGACTGCAATTACAGCCAGCCCCTGTACACTGCTCTAAGGACGGAGGCGCCTTACCCCCTTCACACCCCACGCAGGTAGGCCACAGTATGGCTCTTGGTTACACATTCTCATCAGATTGTTTATAACCTGTATGAGAGAGACTTTAAAAAAAGGTGATGCTTCCTCCTTACCATATAGGGTTTGAATGCCATCAACATCGTCCTGAGGGAGCCTGTAGTTTCTGGTCTCTGTCTGCAGATAGGCTGGATACATCAAGGAGCCAAGGACATTTGAATGACCAAGACCCAATGAGTGGCCAAACTCATGAGCAGCAACAAGGAACAAGTTGAATCCTAAAAATATAAAAAGCGTAGAATGCATGTAGATTAAATAAATGTCCCCGTAAAACAATAGGAAAGGACGGGTGAGGTCCCAGAGGAGCGGAGAAGGGGGAACATAGTAGCCATCTTTAAAAAAGGGAAACAAAGGAAATGTCTACACTGCATTGTAAACCTGGCTCTGTGTGACCTGGGATTGTGAATACAATGTATCCAAGCCCATGCTTAAGCATCCATACTGCATTGTAAGTCTGGGTTCACAATTGCTGGACCCAGGCCTCACAGCTGTATTAGCACATCCATATGGCACTACACACACCTTCTGACTCTGGTCTGCAGCTTGAGCTGTGTCCACCCTGCAAAATGACAGGGCTTGGATCCAGATCACAGTGGGACTCAGGCTCTGAACCACCACCACCCCATCCCCAACACCCCTCCAACCACCTCCCCCACACACACAGCACCAGGTCCTTAGTGCTTGCTGATCTATGTCAGATGATTTGTATGTGGACAGAAGGGGGGCTTTGGCGCAAACCTGAATAAGAGCCCCGGCTTAGTGTGCAGCATTGACGTACGCAAAGAGGACCCAGGGAATTATAGACCAGTCAATCTAACTTTGAGTCATGGAAAGATACTGAAAAAATTCTTAAACAAACACTTTGTAAGCACCTAGAGAATAAGAAGGTTATAGG
The DNA here is from genome assembly GCF_013100865.1 of Trachemys scripta elegans. Classification (NCBI taxonomy): domain Eukaryota; kingdom Metazoa; phylum Chordata; order Testudines; family Emydidae; genus Trachemys; species Trachemys scripta. Next base: position 313,716,522 of record NC_048298.1, on the reverse strand, counting down.
GTATAGCCAACATGGATTTGTGAAGAACAAATCATGCCAAACCAATCTCATTTCTTTCTTTTACAGAATTACTGGCCTAAGTATAGGAGGGAAACAGTAGACGTGATATATCTTGATTTCAGAAAGACGTTTGATATAGTCCCACATGTCATTCACATCAACAACCTGGGGAAATCTGGTCTAGATTAAATTACAATAAGGTGGGTGCACAACTGGTTGAAAAACCATAATCAAAAGTAGTTACAAATGGTTCACTGTCAAACTGGGAGGATGCATCTAGTGGGTTTGTCCTGAGTCTGGTACAATTCAATATTTTCATTAATTATTTGGATAATAGAGCGGAGAGTGTGCTTTTAAAATTTCTGGAGGAAAGATTAGAATTCAAAATTACCTTTATAAATTGAAGAACTGGTTTAAAATCATCAAGATGAAATTCAATAAAGACAAGTGCAAATTACTACACTTAGGAAGGAAAAATCAAATGAACAACTGCAAAATGGAGAATAACTGGCTAGGCAGTAGTACTGCAGAAAAGGTTCTGGGGTTATAGTGGATCACAAACGGAACATCAGCCAGCGATGTGATGTAGTGGTAAAAAAGATGAATATGTTTCTGGGATATATTAACAGGAGTGTCATATGTAAGACACAAGAGGGAATTACTTCAGTGGAATTACTATGGATTGTCATGGATGTCACTGAGCTCAGAATCTGAACCACTGATTTCAAGCAAATTCTGCTAAGAAGTACAGCAGATTCAGACCCTTTATAAGTAGTTATTACTAAGCTGCGTTACTTTTGTGTCCCCATCTCTTTCCAGTGTAAAAATGAGCTAATAGCTCTTAAAATCGAATACTGTACAGCAGAGAATGCTAATGAAATAGTAAGGAATACCTACCTTTCAAATCTTTTGTCCAGTATTCATCCTCATCAAAGTGGGCATCTCCACCAATACCTTCGCCCGGTGCAAAGGCATGAGCGAGAGTTCCACCCGGTCCATCAAAGGAAAAGAAGTCACCATGAACTAGAAAAGGATACATAAAAGTATGATTCTTCTTAATCAGGACTGTAAGTAAAGGAGTCAATACTTATTCTTGACACATGGGGATTCTCTTACATCCAGCCACAAAGGAGATCATTATATCTGCGTTGCCTTCATAAACTCTGGTGAATTTCAGTGGGGTCACGCTGCTCCAGACGTTCCAAGCCTTCTCAATCGCTTCATCTACATCAGCTGGTTCCATGTCTGGTGTATAGTTCAAAATCCTTTAAATGCATAATAAGGAAATAAATGTAGGCAATTACAAATGCAACTAACAGGACATGTACTTAAAGTTAAACATTTTGCTTCCTTGTTGTCTGTATATTATATTTGTATGTTTTGTCTTTTTAGACAATATGCTCCTTGATACACAATATAGGTCTACCTCTGTGTTTGTTTAGTGTCTACAACAATAAGGCTTTGATCCTGATTCAGGCTCCTAGGTGCTACCATAATGATAAGAATAAATAATAATAAACATATAAAACTAATTATTTCTGTAATTCCCTGAGGCACTCAAGGAAACACATTGAAATATTACCTATATTTCAGATCTGTTTTTGTCCATCTAGGAGACAGTGGAAAGGTGCTGAACTGACCGACATCGGGTATTCCACACCTGGGCTGCTTCATCACCTTCAGAGTATTGGAATCCAGTTCCCCAGTCACTTTCAGCCCAAAGAATTTCTGCATTTCTTGGATTTTGTCAGTTATGGGTTTGCTGTTCTTCATTTTAAAGATAGGTTCTGCCTCTGTTTTAAGTTTATAGTACTTTTCCAGATATTTCTGACGGGAAAAAAATACCCACATTTTATGACATTCATGTTTCTTTTAAAATGTATAGAATAATCTTAATAGTTATATAGTTATTGCTGTGATCTTAATATGATAAAAGACTAATTCTTCCTATCAGCTTTATGCATATATACTGTCTACAGTCATTACCTTAGCAAATTGCATGTCTTCTTCATTTTTCTTCTCTGTTTCTGGAACTAGTGGTAAAGCATAAGAAAATGCTACACAAAGTAAGATCTGGAATGAAAGACTCTTCATTTTCAAGATCACTTCTTTTTCCTGTCACTAGTTTAACAAAATCTCTCAGTCTCTAACTTTTCTAGGCATGTCTCTTCAGTGTCCTAGTATATATATCACTTGGCTGCTCTGTAAAGTCAACAGTGGCATGACTCACAGTTTATAACATCCTCTGATTTTCCACAAAACATACACAATGCTACTTTTAGGAGAAGTATGACACACTACAGGTGACCTCGTCTGAAACCCCCTGATTTTGCAGTGTTGTCAGAGGATGTCCAGGATACTTTCTTGTTCCTTTCCTTCCCATTTTTCCCCCTTTCCTTCGTAAATTAGGCAAACATTTTCAGACTTGAGTTCAGCACCAAAAGTTATATCTAGGTTTCTGCATAAAAGTAGTCTGATTTTTCAGAGGTGCTAAAGGGCTGCAGTGTGAGAAACAATATTATGTTAGCAAATGTTAGAGTTGTCTTAATCTAGTAAATTGTTCCAATTTGTTGTCAGTAGTTGTCTTGTTTTATAAGCTAAAATTGTAATATGAAATTATTTTGCTTTAAAATAATTTTGTTTTGTTACAAGTCTAGTCTGCTTGTTAAAAGATTCTTTAACTGTTCCCTTTGCTGTTCCCTTTAATTGCTTGTTAGAAAATTGTTTAGCCATTCTTTGTGTGTGTGAGGATGCAAGTGTGTGAGTAAATAAGAAGAGATGCCAGCAGCGGATGGGCATAATCACTAAAGAGGGAGTGAAGAAACGAAGACGTCAGTATTATCTTGTCCTGTTGGCCAAAAAGTGCAGATTAACAACCCTAAAGTACAAAAGTATCTGCCCCAAAACAAGAACAAAATGCCAGATAAGAAGGTGAAAGATGGTTATGTATACAAACAGTTCTGTGATAAACAATGCAAGCATGACACAAAAGCAAGACCCATAGACTTGCTTGAGAACTAACTATTATAAAAGATGGGTGAGAACAAGGGAGCTTTGGGTTTGTTCTGCATTAACAATGGAGCATCAGATGTGTCCGACTTGAGGCCCAGCTCCCTCCTTGTGTTCAGTCTAGCTGGCCACTAGGCTGACTCGAGCAACGATAAGGACTGGGAACTATAACACAGGCTGCAGAATCTTTGTGGTGTGTGTGCGTATGTAGAAACATATACTGATTTTGATACTTGTTTAGTGTTTTAAATAAACGTGTTGTATTGCCTTGTCCCCTGAAAAAGATTCTGTGAGTTTTTATAAGCATAACAGCAGTTCCCACTAAGGTGCATCAGAGCAGGATTTTCTCCTGCGCACAGTACAATATCTGCAGAAGTTATTCCTTGACCTCTTTATGCCCTACAAGATTGACCTAGGCCTGAGGACAGGGCCTCTGTGCATCTTGAAAAGTCAGTAGGCTCCCTTCCCTCAGTCCCAGTTGTTGCTATTGATTTCAGCAATATAGACTGCCATGCCAGTTAAGCTGCATGTGCATACATGGTCCTTAGCATACAGTCTGGGGCAGATGTGCCTGGAGTTTGAGGGAGAGGAATCCTCTCTTGGAGTATGTTTACACAGCATTTTGGAGCGAGCCTCCCTGCCTGCATCAAGTGACTCGAGCTAGCAGGCCTTGCACTAGCACTCCAAAAACAGCACTTTGAAATTGCAGCTTAAGGATCCAAAGTCTGCAGATCCCAAATTCCAGTCCAAGCTGCCACTTCAAAGCACAGTCTGTACAGTGAGCCCCACGAGCCCAAGACTTTTGACCAGGTTGGGCAGCTTGCTCCATAATGCTATGTGAACATACCCTATGGGGGATTCATTTAACCAAAAGGCTGGAGTAGACTCTGCTGCCCCCTTTTGTGGCAATAGTGAATTTTTGGCCCTGTCTCCTGGTCCACCCATATCTCTCCCCTCCATTCCCCCCACAGTGACATGTACGGGGCCTCAGTAGAGCACCCCAGAACTACACTGGCCCTCTGCCCAGGGAGTCTCCACATCTATGGAGGAAGGGACAGGATTTGCCCTCTGATGAGCTGAGTGAACAAATCTATGTGTGCTCAGTATGTGGTTTTCAAATGTGCCTAACTAGGTCAAATCAAGACCAGTTTCCTTTGGAACAAGGCCTTGCACTGTTCCTCAAGCCAGATGTCAAGTTGCAGATCTCAGCCACTGTGGTACTAGGATTGTTTTTAAAAGGCTGTAAGAAATTTGCTATTGCTGAAAAAGTATTTTCTTTCTTGCTTGCTCTCTCCTTTCTTTTCTTCCCCCCCCCCATTCAAAAATGGCTAAGTTGTTTGTCAGATCAAATTTCCACTCCCACCCTCTCCTTCCCAAACCATATTTGTGCACAAACCAACTATGGGAAATGTCAGCTTCCAAAAGTGAATGTTTCAGAAAGATGCAAGCAACTAACGACAGGATTAAAATAGAAATAGTTGTGCAACCTTAAATCTGGAGCAACATGATTAGCACCCCACTATAAATAATTATATCCCCTCTGCAAGGACCAAGCATATCTAATAATGGGTGTTGCCACAATAGGTTCTGGGGAAGGTAGGAGTATCCATATCATAACCTTATCCCAGTTTGATTGCTAATCCATGGGCCCTACCATAGGACTTCATGAGGGAGAGTAGGACTTTGAGCTCACTTTCTTCCTGCCTCTCCACAATGCTTGAAATGCTGTATCTCATTCAACGGCATTTGACAGATGGGACCATAATGTTCTTATCTGTAAACTTCAGTCCCTAGGATTGGCAACTGAGCATGTTAGTAACTAAAAAAATTACAGACCAGATTGTGCCTAGCTCTTGCCCAGGGCTCTCAGAAGGTTGAGGTAGGCTAATGAATAAGTGAGTTCTGCAAGTTGTCAGAGAGCAGTTCCCACATTTCTAAGTAATGGTACAGGAACCATGGCAGGGGTATCCAGGAGGCATTGTAACTCAAATCGTCCCACTGAGGTACAGTTCCTTCTTTGCTTGCCCCTTGCTCTGGGGGTAGACAGGGAGAGCTAAGTAATCTGCTACTGGCCTATGCCAGTAACACCATTACAATTGACTGCACTGCCGTGTGTATGTGTGTGGGTGGGGGGAGACCAGGAGCCACCCTCCTGCTCCGGATGGGAGATGTACAGAGTTTAAAACATATATTTGTATAATACAGAAGTGAAAAAGCAGAAATCCCTACAGCATCAGTGACAGGCTCTCAGGAAGCAGTGCCCACTTCTACAGAAGGGACTTTCAGCGATCTAGCTTAGTTACTTATATTCATTGCTAGAGTGACTGAGCACCTCACAATCATTAATATATTCATCTTCACAGCACCCCTCTGAGGTAGAGAAGTGCTATTATCCTAATTTTATAGATGGGGAACTGAAGCTCAGAGAGGCTAAGTGACTTCTCAAGGTCTGTAGCAGAGCTAGGAATTAAACCCGGGTCTCCTGAATCTTCAGGCTAATGTCCTAATGCTGGACCATCCTTCCAGTATTATGGATCACCACTAGTGCAACATATTTCTCCAGTCCAACTCACATAGTTGTCTGAGGTCTCAAAATGTTGCTTTTAATTAAATTTCAACAGTACTAAATTTTTCTGCAGATAAACAAAATCCCAGGTTTAGCTGGAAATTTTGTGATTTCTTAACTACAGATATTTGAAGTTCTACCCAGAAGTAGAATTTGGCACTTTGGCAATATTGGGTTATGGAGAGAAGGAAAGGAAAGATAAATTAACACAGTTGGAAACAATCACACTCACAATCAGACTCATATCTTGACTTTAGTAAGGCTTTTGATATTACCTCGCATAACATTCTCAAACAAACTAGGAAAATACAACCCAGCTACTATACAGAGGGTTCATAACTGATTGGAAAACTGTTCCCAGAGAGTAATCAGTGATTCACAATCAAGCTGGAAGCACATATCAAGTGGGGTCCTTCAGGGAACAGTTCTGGGTCCAGTTCTGTTCAATATCTTCATCAATTATTTTAGATAATGACATAGAGAGTACACTTATAGAAACTTATCACACAGAGAGCCACGCTGAAGAATCAAGGCCTTGGCAGGCCTAAGAATGGCAGAAGTAGCTAGGTCTTTTCACTCTATTGGAGCAGGTGGTGGCCTATATGAGAACAGGTTCCCATTGCTTTAGTGCTGTTACTACTTACTGGGTACGGGGTGAAATCACACAGGCTTTGAATGACCAGAAACTCTGAATGTCCACCTGGCAAGACAGACCCATCCTGCCATTATGCAGCCAGATTCCAAAGACCCTGCAGATGACTGAGGTGTCCAGAAGGACAGGGACAATCTTTATTGGAACCTATGGGGACCCCACCAGGTCTCACAGCTCTCTCTACACGCAGTCTCCCTCTACCCTATATAATGGTGTCTTCCTGCCGGGAAGATGGACTATTGCCTTCTTCTGTATCTTCTTTGGAGCAAGAACTGTGCTTCCCTCTGAAGAGGAATGCAAAGCAAGACCACTGCCTGCCTATAATCCTAAAGGATGGAGATAATCTACTCTCTCCACCTTACTGCAGCCAGGAGGGACATGGATCACCACACCACTACCGACAGCCATTGTTGCTGGCCATCTGAGAGAGAACATACTAAATGCAGCCACTCCATCTGAGGAAATTAATTAAAATGGCTTTAACTATTTGTCCTGCTGACTGCCTAGGGTAGACTCATCCAGTCAGGAAAACAGGGCCAATATCATGCGGCAACAATGAAGACCAGCTAACACAGTGCAAAATTTGAAAAAGCAGTCTGAAATTTTGTTTCTAGTGCACAGAAATTTTCAAGTTTCTGAAAAATGGCTTCCCATTTGATAAAGGTTCCATAAAATTCAAACACAGATACATCTTAATAAAACAGTCTGATATCAAAGAGACTACAGCTGGACAAATCATCCACTTTAAGTAAATTACCTGATGAATTTAACCCTTTTTGTGTGTGTGTGTTTGTTTGAGAATTTTGTGTGAACAAATTCTGATTTCTGCAAATTTCTTAGCTATTCACAAATATGACCCGAATGGGTGGAATTAACATGAGCCAGGCTATGGCTTGCTTGAAAACCCTTCATTTTAACTACCCATTCCTTGTCATGTGAGACTGGTCTGCTGTCACATGGCATCATTTTGGCTTCCTAATTGGTTGACCGAGACTTTAGAAAAGGAATAAAAATTAACAAATTGTGAATAACAAGCAGTGAATAATGAAAAGAGGACCATCTTGGATACACATGTGAATGTGGGCATTTGTATGAAGAACAGACATTCATATGAACAAAATCTGCTTATGTGAATGTTCCTGAATAGCGATTACTCATGTAAGGGTCTAAATGTACTGAATGAATGCTTCCCTGACAGCTAGCTGGGAGGGGGAGAGACTTTGGGTGTGTTTATAAAAATACAGTTTGCTCCTGCTCTACTGAGATATCCAGCAGATAGAGTAGTGTTTTGCTCAAAGTAATCAACTTTGGCTGGTGTTGGGTTACAAATCACTTTAGTACTGAATGCAGGGGTCGTGAAATGCAGTTACCAATGTTGTAATTATTATAGGAATACAGGGAAGCAGGACTGTGCTTAACCTGTCCAAAATGAGGGGCGCCACCCTTAGCTGAAAGGACCTTGTGTAGCCCGGGGCTTGAATGCCAGAGCCCCTGTAAAAATAAGAGTGGGGACAGGTGTCTCAACCAGGAGGATTGCAAACCCACCCCAAGAGTTCCCCATAGAATATTAGGGTTGGAAGAGACCTCAGGCGGTCATCTAGTCCAATCCCCTGCTCAAAGCAGGACCAACACCCACACCCTGGTCTGGTTTAACCTGTTCCTCTCCACTGATCAAAGAAAGAGCTACCAAGGCTTCATTAGGAGCCTCTTTTGGTTATTTTAAATGATCAATCAGAGCCAAAATCACTTGATATGGGGCAGTGTTTCTGCCCAGCCTGCAAAGAGCTGAAAATCATTAAGAGAGTGATGTTCAGTGGTCACAGCAGAAAGGCAGGTGGTAGCAGAAGGTGACTGACACTCAGCTGGCGAATGAGTGGCTGGAGACGTGCAGCGAGCGGCTAGCAGGGCGGCTGGTGGGAAGGCACAGGGAGTAAGGTGCCTCCTTATCTCCACCCAAGGTATGAGGTGAACTCCGCAGATGCACCTCTGAACTCTGGGTCTGCACTGACCAAGGTCTCTCGCACCAACAGAAGTTGTTCCAATAAAAGGTACTAAGTTACCCACCGTGTCTCTCTAATTTCTTAAATAGTCATCATTAAAAAAACAGTTGAAGAACGAGTGAGGATTTTGTTTCTCTACCCACACACAGACAGGATGAAGAAGAAATCCATGACTTTTAGCTTCTATTATTATACACGCTTTAAAGTAGCCAAAGAATATTTGTTAGGGTGATTTTTGTGGCTGAAAAAAGCCGACTCACTTTCTGTCTGTATTTTTGGTGGTACTGTGACTATCCCAAAATTCAGTCTCAAATTACTATTGTTCTGAATTCCAGCTAAATTCTGACACCCAGCTTTAGGTAAATACATTTTTCAGTACCTGTTTGAAAGTGAATGGTAAGGAGGCAACACAGCTTAGTCCCTGTGTCTTTTCCTGATGACAAGTCAGCATGGTTTGGGTGAGGAAAGGAGGCTCTGTTCCCTTTTGGTCTCTCCTCACATCACCAACTATTTCTTCTCCCCTTCTCCTTATGGTTTATTAAGGACAGCTCCCCTATTGTGCGGTTCCCCTGTCTCATTCAGGAACTTCTTCCTCCCTTCTCACAGTTATTGCAGTACCACTCCCTTCCCCAATGTCAGATTGCTCCCTACTTATGAGCCAGCTGAAAGGAAGCTGTGTGGGAGGGGATTGAGACTATTTGAAATGGAAAGATGGCCTATGATAAAACCAATGATGTGGAAGTCAAGATCTGGGTTCCATATGGCCAACTGCCATAAACTTCCTGCATCACCATGGGCCACTCACTCCGTCTTTCTATGCCTTGATTCCCATGTATAAAAGGGGGTTAATAATACTTCCTTTCTCTTGCAAGCATTTGCGGACAGGAATTGTCTTTTACTATGGATTTGTTCTGTCTCAGTGTTAGCTGGAGCCTCTCAATGCCATTCTAATAGTAAATAGTGATATTAATGTTTTGTATTTATTCAAATTCCAGTGGGCATATAGGCCAGGTTCCATTGTAATGATACATAGAAAAATGATCTACGTGACTATCAGTGGCTGATCTCAATTATTAGGGATGAATTCGCAGCACTGTCTTGTAAAATCAATTTCCTCTCCTCAAGTGACATCAACAGTAAAAAAGATTAAAGCAGTTCCATATTTGTATTTAGTGGACGTGTATAAACAAATTACTTGAGCCACATTTCATTTCCCAGCAGAAATGTTTAATCAGGAGGTTCTTTTCCCCAAATATGTGATCTTAAGTAGTGTTATAATTTGTTATGATTATGTCATGACTCTTAAAACCAGAGATAGGCCTAAGCCAAACACCCCACAACTTTGAGGAATGGGGAAAGGAAATCTAGATCCAAATTTTGAAACTTGAGACCTTTCAAGAGAGCTTTTCTGTGAAAAGATCCTGTCATTCATTTCAGAAGATCAGTTTATTGGAGCTAGGTATTGACTTTAGGCACAACCTGGAGAAATGGGTGGTGCAGAAAAGCTACAGGAGTTGCCTCTGAGACACAATTCATTTGCTGCTTCCTTCTTGCTTTGCTGGCCTCTTCCAGTTTCAAACTGTGCCACCCTCCCATCAAACCAGTTCAACTTTTCTGGCCACCAGCTCTAGGGTGCAGCCAAGTCACTGCCCACCTTCTCCAGCAGCAGTGGGGAGTAAGTAAACATGCAGCACCCATTTAATTTTATATACATGAATCTGGGCAGCCTGTATAGATGGGTAAGGTGAGTTCTTACTTCCCCTCACTGGCTTACAGTCCATCTGGAAAGTGGGGATAGGCTTCTTCCATGGCCCATTGTGTCATTGATGGGCCATCAACTTAAACATTTCCTTCACAATGTGCTGGTTAGACTGGATGTAAATACCTTGTGGGTGTTACCAGGAGCAAACACAGTTGAAATACAGTTACATAGTCAATATTCAGAACTCCAGATACAAAAATGACACATGCATACAAATAGGATAATCACATTAATCAAACCATAACTTTTCCATTGACACCTTACCTGGCATACTTTGTACAAGATTTATTGCAATTGTATAACAGTGGTAGCTACAGTGATCTACATGGTCATATTTTATTCATAGGTTTCAGAGTAGCAGCTGTGTTAGTCTGTATCCACAAAAAGAACAGGAGTACTTGTGGCACCTTAGAGACTAACAAATTTATTAGAGCATAAGCTTTCGTGGGCTACTGCCCACTTCTTCGGATGCATACAGAGTGGAACATATATTGAGGAGATATATATACACACATACAGAGAGCATGAACAGATGGCAGTTGTCTTACCAACTCTGAGAGGCCAATTAAGTAAGAGAAAAAAAAACTTTTGATAATCAAGATAGCCCAGTACAGACAGTTTGATAAGAAGTGTGAGAATACTTACAAGGAGAGATAGATTCAATGTTTGAGCCATTACAATTACATTAATTTAATCCGTACTGAATTAAATGACATGCAGCAATTCTTCCTATTTAGATGCTGCAAGGATCACCAGTGAATAGTGGCTCTGAAGTTGCCACTCCACTGGTCAGGAATGCCTCTGCCACCTTGGCATACCCCTGTACTCCAGCCAGCCTTATACCGGCTGAGAAATCCTCTAACACATGGTTCTCAACCTTTTTCTTTCTGAGGAAAAAGCATTTCAGGAAAAAGAAATTCCAGAGAAGAGCAATAAAAATGATTAAAGGTCTCGAAAACATGACCTATGAAGGAAGATTGAGCAAAGAGGGCTGGGAGCTGAGGAGTAACTTCAACCCCCTCCAGCAGCAGCAAGAGATGAGGGAACATCGCTTCTGCCTGTTCCATGGCAACAGCCAAATCAGCAGCTGCCCCGCACTGCCCGGCTCCGGCTCCAGCTTCCTGCCTCTGACCTGGCCAGGGGGCGGGGAGAGAAGGAGGTGGAGAGAGGTGTGTGTAGCTGCCCCAGGACTGCCTGCTCTTGCACTGATCCTTGGGGGGGGGCAACACCCCTGTACCCCCCAATTCTGCCCATGGGCTCAGGGATTCTGCCCCATGGGGAGCATCGGGGCTCAGAAATTCAGCCCAGCTGCTCCCAACTTCAATCCCACAGGTTGAATCCCGGAGATCAGGGATTCAACCCCACAGGGGGTGTCAGGGATCAGGGCTTCACCCCATGGCTCCAACCCCGAGACTCCTGGCTTCAGCCCCATGGGAGGTGCTGGGGTTCGGGCTCTGGGTTTTATCCGTGGGGACCTGCAGCCCCCCTGAAAGGGTTTGCGCACCCTCAGGGGGCCACAAACCCCGTCAGTTGAGAACCGCTGCTCTAGCATAGGGGAATCCTCAGCTAAATGAAATTCAATAAATCCTTAAGAAACATACTATAGATGGCTGAGTAAATAAAATTACTTAACCAATGTGTGTTTTACTGTTTTACTTTAATGTTACTGTTCTCACAGGAAGAGGAACATCCATATTTTACAATGTAGTTAAAATAATTATAACCCTCATGCTACAGGACATATGGCAGTCCCTAGCTGCCTGAGATTATGAAGAAATTCATCTACGTGCAACTTATTCCATAAATGAGACCGGGTACCAGACTACATGAATCACTACTTTGATCTGGTACAGTAATTCCTACATGTCTTACGTTTATTAGTAGAACTGGTAGAATATTGCAAATACGGTGAGCGTTTCCTCAAATGCTGAATGGCTGTTCATTTTCACTAGGGCTGTTCGAAAACTTCCATCTAAACTATTTTTCAATGGAAAACTGGCCTTTCAATTACATAAAATCTTTCATGGAAAGTGATTTGTCACAGTAAGCGGCTTTTGGCTACACGTTCAGAGTTTTTTGACCAAAAAAAAAAGAGAGAGAGAGAAGAAATTTGCACTGGGAAAAAGCTCCTATTTTCCAATCAGCTCTGATTTCAACCCTTTGTTGTTTATTATTTGTTAGGAGGAACAGCTATTCTTTGTATAAATACTCAGACCCCATGCAAAGAAAAGTATGCATGTAAACAAGAATATTAACTATTTATTCATCTACTATTCATTACTCTCCCATTTTAGAAATTACATATGCAGTTTTGAGGGCAACTATATCATAGAAAAATCATCTGCACCCCAGTATTGTAGAAATAGGCTCTGGGCCACTAGATTTGCCTGAATTTACTATTTTCATGGCTTTTCTGTGGGATCTTCTTCTCCTATTGCTTTATGTCTGTCCATTGCTTAGATCCATCACTGTTCTGCTCTCCAACTGTATCAAGTTTAAGCTACCTGTTCTCCCTTTCATGGCTCTGGACATCTCTGTTTCACCTTAACTGGTAAATGAATGGATGAATGTGTAATATGTAGGTGCCTATAAAGCATCAGGCTCTCCAGTTACGTTGCCATTTTGTTTTCTATTTTTAAAATGTAGATTCTCTTAGGCAGGGACGGCTCCAGGGTTTTTGTCGCCCCACACAGCCCCCCCCCCCCCCAAAAGTGAGCGAGCGGGCGTGAGGGATCCTCCGCCGAATTGCCACCGAATAGCTGGACGTGCCGCCCCCCTCTGGAGTGGCCGCCCCAAGCACCTGCTTGCTAAGCGGCTGCCTGGAGCTGGCCCTGCTCTTAGGAATTAATTCTGGGCCGTAAAGGTTCCAGAATGTAGAAGGAGTAATGCAGCTCCACTGTATGACAAAAAGGATGACATGAAGCGTCAGAGAAGCAGTGCTCAGCAGTTGGCCATAGAGAGAAATTTGGGGCTGGGAAGGGGAGAGGTTTGAGTGTGACTAATGGATTGATGAGAGAGGGGATATTTTGGCTCCACAGAAATTTTCCAGTGGGCCGTGGATGGTAGAGAGCGGTGTGGCTGCTCCTTTCTCTGCTTTTGAGTTGAGGGAAGATTTTTATTCCCTAAGACTCCATGTAATTTCCTTGGGCACAGCCCATTTACTCAGCCTGTGCTGGGGAGCAGAGTGTAGCTCTTGAGCAGTGGCAATGATCACAAGACACAGGAAGTGGTAGGACAAATATAAAATAATTTATGGGTAATCGGAAGTCCAGCCCATAATAAATCAATTAATTACATAATGACAGTACTGTAACATTCTAAAGTTATTCAGACAGAACTCCCAGAGGATCAAGCCAGAGAACAGTACAATTTTTTTGATTTTTTAAGATCTATTAATAGCTTAATACTGCATATAAAACAGTTGTAACACGCAAGAAGGAAATCAATGGAATTAATCAGCAATTAAACCAGCTATTGCTTTTCATGACACGGACAACTCTCTTGACGTTAGGATCAAACTGGAACTGTCTTGTTCCTATGAAGAAATAGATGTATCCTAGAAATAAAAATAAATTGAATGGTTATATTTCATAGGTGAAATGTTTTCCAACAAATATTTCTATAAAGCAAAATATAACATTGACAGTACCTACATATTCATTTGTGTTAATTTCTGATCTTAATACAGTAGTGAAAATATGAATAATGATTGTCTTTTAAAAGATTTCTTCAACCTAGAGAAGCACAAATATTCTAGCATAGTAAACTGTTTTTAAAGATTTGTTTTACTTACTACCATTCTGGAAAGCAGCATCAATATTTTTGCTAATTCCTCGGAACTCATTCATTATGTTCTTTGGATAACCCTGATCCATAGCCTGCCTTTTTTCATCATATCTGCATAGAAGAAATATATTTATAATGTATGGTAAATAAATGACATTTAAAAAGTTGAAAACAAACCCTGACACATAAGTGAGACTATTCTTGGTAGAAAATCCATTAAGAATGAGCTAAACAAACGGAACCCTTAAAATCCTTGCTATTCTGTTTTCAGGTTTGCATACAAAACTTCCATTGAGCTTTCACCTCAGGAGTGCATGTGTGCATATGTATAGGAGTTCTGGCTGAATGGGCAGGGACAGGCAGGAACTGCATGTCTGGTAAAGATAAGCGAGAGACTGAGCTGGTGAGTTTACTTGACAATTTTGCAAGGCTGCCCCAAATGAATAACACTCTTCTTGCCTATATACAGCTTTGGCCACCCCATCCTAGCCAATCAGTGCTTCTTGGGAAAGTGAAGCACCAGCACTGGGAAGCAGAAGGCCTGTATATGTAATTCTGAAATCATATTTGTCTTAGTGTCAACTGCCTAGCAGATAGATTATTTATTAAGTAAAAGTCATGTGTATCTTTGAGGGGTTTACTGTTATATTATGCAGGGGCGGCACCAGCTCCCAGTGGAGGAGCTGAGGTGGGCCAGACAGAACATTGCCACAAGGCCCTGCCCCCTCCGTGGCACTTCCCTGGGGCCAGGTCAGAGGCTGGAAGCCAGAGCTGGGCAGTACAGGGTGCTGGCTGCTCGCACCTGGTAAGAGCTGCCAAGGCAGGGGGACCCAACTGTGGGGGGCTGGGAACAGAAGCCGAGGCCAGAGCGGTTCAGTCTGGGCTACTGTGGATAGTCCTGGATCCTGCACCTGCCCTGTGCAATGTGCCCCAGCAGGCAGGGATGGGCTGGGGACTGTTCTCAGGCACTCCAGTACCCCTCCAGGGCTTACTTCACTGCTGTTGCTGGAGCTGGGCACCCAGCCAGCAACTGCCACTCTCTGCACTGTGCCTTCAGAGCTGGATGGCTGGAGAGCAGCAGCAGCTACGGAGTGGCTGCCGAAGGGCAAAGGCAAATTTTGGAGTGGCTATAGCCCCTGCAACCATCTCCGCACCATGCCCCTGATATTGTGATTCCAAGAACTCCATTCTACTGAATTCTAAACTGTTTTCAGATGAGAAGCTGAAGAGCCATTGCAATGTGATGCAGGTGTTAGTTCAGTGGAGTAGTGTATTGCAAAAGATTGCTGAGCTACTATGAAATATAAAGAAACGTAACCACAAACTACTGCATAATCACACAGCATAAACCCATCTGACTGTTCACACTGAAGGAACAAAAATCCATACATTAATACTTCTTTTAGCTTGAAGTTTGAGAGACACAGGGGTACAATTTCAGAACATTACATCCTTTGGGTAATTCTTGAAGAATTTACTAGATAATAGTGTTTCTACAGGTTTTGTGTCTCTTGCTCTAGAATATAATTAATCCCTACCACAGATTTCTACAGGATGGTTTGAAAAAACCTATAGAAAGTTTAGTATTTTCTGGCAGACTCCCTAGATTTTAAAACTAACTTCCATCAAACCCTATTCAGTTTTGTGGAATCCAATTGGTTTAATCTCTATTACATTTTATTTTATGTTTCCATATTAATCTTCCAAGCCTAAAGAGAGAATATACCTTAAGTCTATTGAATATGAAATCTTACCTCCAGTACTTGCCACCTACAAAGAAGTATGTTTTCCCTGAATTCTCATCATTGAAAGCTGCATTAATTCTCTTAACATTTTTTGGGAAGCCCAAGTCATAGATGCTTTTTGGGTGGTTATACACTAAGTCATACCCACTGAGGACCCAATATTTGTTCTCTGCAAAGAAAAAATAGAATTAAATGTTTCACCAGCGGCTTCTGCTCATACTAAACAACATCAGATCATTGCTTCTGGCTTAGTACTTTCATTACAATGATGATAACAAAGCAACTTAATTTTCAAGAGACAGGTATAGCTGAGTAGTGATTCAGGGGAGATGTCCTTCAGGTTCAGGAATTAGACCTTGGAGCAATGAGTCCAAGAAGAACCCTTCCCATACACTTATACACGTTATACATTTTGGGAAAAGACTCCTTGAATGTTACAAATTGTTAAGTAATCCACCAAGAGCAGTTTATTGGGATGCAGAAGATTAACAATACTTTGGATGTCTTCGGATACTTTGGTAATGGAGGTGTATACATGTCTAAATAGATGTATATACAGAAACTTAACTATTAATAAGTGCATAAGTGATTAGGTGATCTTATACATCTTTTCTCTCTCTCCCTCTCCCCACTTAAGTGTATCATTACGAAAGCTGGTTGAACTATTTCAAACAGACAGCTATTCTCATCAACAAATGGCCTTTTTACTAAAATAAAACTTTTCACAAACAAGTGTCAGCATTATCAACATTTTGGGTTGGGAATGGGGATTGTGGAAAATTTTGTATCCCTTTTGATATTCTTATCAAAATTTGTAACAAAAATATTATTGAAATGCTTCTTAAAATGTTTGCTTACCAAAAGTGGTCTCTTTTGAACACTTCCAAAGAAAAACAGTTTGACATTTTTCACATAAATAGGTTTTCATTTTTTAACCACCTGTAGTATTACCCTCACCTGTATGTCCTGTCTTCGTCTGGATTCTAAGAGCTCTGGAGGTCTTTTTTTCCCTGTGTTCTGTAAGGTGCCTATCAGACCTTTGGATGTGGCATCAATAATTAACCAATACCCTGCTGAATGCTTTTCAAAACAGCTGCTAGCTCTTTGACTTAATACTGAAATTAGCCTGGAGATAACGAGGTTAGTTCAATCAGGGAGGCTGAGGCTGAAGCCAGCAGTGACTCCAGGCACCAGCGCTCCAAGTGCGTGCCTGGGGCGGCAAGCCGCGGGGGGCGCCCTGCTGGTCCCTGCAAGGGCAGCAGTCAGGCAGACTTCAGCGGCACGCCTGCGGGAGGTCCGCCAGTCCTGTGGATTTGGCGGCAATTCGGCGGCAGGTACGCTGAAGCCGCCTTCCTGCCATGCTTGGGGCGGCAAAAAAGCCAGAGCCGCCTCTGGCTGAAGCTCAGCAGTTTCTCCTTAAAATCTGCTATTGTGTGGCCAGGAAGGTTGAGCTGTAGGAGAACACTTCCACCTTCCTGACCACACTATAGCAGATTTTAAGGTAGCCATCCTACAGCAAAAAAACTTCAAGACCAGACTTCAAAGAGAAACTGCTGAGCTCCAGTTCATTTGCAAATTTGACACCATCAACTGAGGATTAAACAAAGACTGTGAATGGCTAGCCAACTACAAAAGCAGTTTCTTCTCCCTTGGTGTTCAAAAGCAGTTTCTTCTCCCTTGGTGTTCACACCTCAACTGCTAGAAGAGGGCCTCACCCTTTCTGACTGAATTAACCTCATTATCTCCAGACTGATTCTTGCCTGAATATTTATACCTGCCTCTGGAAATTTCCATTACACGTGTCTGACGAAGTGGGTATTCACCCATGAAAACTTATGCTCCAATACAACTGTTAGTCTATAAGGTGCCACAGGACTCTTTGTTGCTTTTTACAGATCCAGACTAACACAGCTATCCCTCTGATACTTGAATTAGTGTATTAATTCAAGGCTGCTAGTGATCTAGTCCACAGCACATTTTGAATTTAGCCAAAGTGCTTCTTAATCGACACATGCTATTTCTTATGATAAAACTAGATTTGAAGGAAAAGTGAAGCCATTTTCATAGCTTGCTTTTCAGAACATTTACATTAAATAGATAAGCAACCTTTAATTTCATTATTCACACATTTTGGGGGCTTTTGTAATTTGAACATTTGAGTTGTTTCGTGCAGTGTCATCTAAGGAGAATTGCACAGTCTGTGGAGCAAAGTATTCCCAGTAAATTCATATATCAGAAGAACTAACATTGTCAGATTCCGTTACCTTTAAAAAGAAAAACTTGATCCCTTTCAACATTTTCATAAGCAGCTTGAATTCCAGATGGCAGATTTGGCCAGAATAAAGAAATGAAATTGAGTTCGACCTCTGTCATCTGAGGATGCTTGCGCCAGAAATACCTGGTTTAAATAAATTTGGCAAATTATAAACTGTTCCGAAACTGCCATAAACGTAATACAAAGGTGAAATGTGTCTGATTCTGTCTCTCTTTAGTGTTTGATCTACAGTGAGGAAAAGAGTCTGCTATGAGTGTTACCTACTAGAGCTAATCCTTTAGTAGTTTTGGTGCCGGAGGTCACAGGTTCTATCCCTGCTAATGACGTACACTGTGGCGGGGTCACGACAAAGTAGTGGCCCAGTATGTCACATAAACATACCATTGCAAAACATGAGTTTGCAGCTGCCCTCTTTTTAATTGAATCTAGACTGATAACAATCCTATCATTCCACTGATTACAGTGGCAAAGTACTTGGAATAGAATCTAAGGGGGGAGTCCTGAATCACTTTCACCAGCCTTAGCCGGTAGACCGCTGACATTTAAGCTCCTCTCTTATGATCAGAGCTGTGTATAGCAGAATCTGGGTTATAGTTCCCATTGAAAACAATTAGAATTCCTTAGAAACTACAGTACAATGGTTGGTGCCCTTTAGCCATCTCACCATTTGATGCAGCCACTTTGGAAACAGCTAAAGCATTTTGTCATGCCTGAGAGAAATGTTAGGTAAAGCTAGGCACCCAATCAGAGAATTTGGACCACCTTTTGTATGTGATTTTTATTGTTAGCGCTACATTTCTAAGTGAGAGTTTCCCCTCAGATCTCCTGGGAATTAAATGATCTGAAATATTGTTTCCTTTTGAGTACTGTAGTTCAAAGAAGTAACTCAGAAGTTCTTTGTTGTTACCTGCCCTTAAAGAACAGCAGTTCTCCACGCATGGTAGCGACGGCATCAAAAGTCAATTTGGGGTCACAAGTTACTGGTGTTGTGGGTCCAGTTGGTTGAACGGGGTTATCTGAATGTCCTACATGAAGATTAAAGAAAAATTGGCATTATATAATATGGAGAAATACAGCTGAAAACCAATGTTATGAAGGACTTGGTGCGCACACAAAATCTTCTCATGAAAAATTCAGGGGAGGTGGTCATTAATCAGGGTACTGCCAGGTAACGTCTGGTCTGTAGAGCTCCTAAACTCAGCACAGGTGAGGCTTAGCTTCTACAAAACTACTGAAGTGTGCAAGAATGGGCATGCAGAGGAGCTGAACTTCAGTGAAACCACCTTCAGGGCCATTGCCCACCTCTAGTTAACAGGAGCTCAGCAAAACTGGAATTGCTCTGTGCAGCAACACTAGAATGTTTCTAGAATTAGAAGAATGTTCCTTAAAATATACATTTTTTATTGATTAAGCAGCATTCTGCATAAAAGTGAAATTAACCCAGCATATGACTAAATGTTTATTTTTCTTACCATAGACAGTTTGAATGCCGTTAATGTCATCCTGAGGAAGGCGAAATTCGTTAGGCTCAGTGTAGGAATAGGTGGGGTACATCAGAGCACCAGGATCAGTAGAATGAGACAGACCCAGTGCATGGCCAAGTTCATGGGCTGCGACAAGGAACAAGTTGTATCCTGAGGAATTAAAAAAAAATGTATATTTAAAATAGGTGAACTGTGTTTGACTCTATAGTACAGCTGACTAAATAGGAAATACCTATACATGCTGGCCCAAAGCATATTAGAGACACTTGAGATTCTTTCAGTAATTCTGCAAACATTATAATATAAAGAAATGTAGAAGGAGAACATGCCTAATGCCACACAAAATGGCCAGCGAGAGAGGAGGAGGCAGAATCTTCCCAGAGAAATTTTAGCCCTGTGATTAGGGCATTCACTCAGGAGGTGAAAGATGCAGTTTCAATTCCCTCCTCTGCCTGATGAGAAGGGATTTGAACATGGGCTTCCCACCTCTGAACCACTGGACTGTAGAGTCACACTTCTGCTCCCTCTTGCCCAATTAATATTTAATTATTTATACACAATGGATCAGCTTCAATAGGGGAGATTGAAAGAGAGTCACATCAGAATATCCTATAGCCCAGTCTTTCGTGGGTCCGAGCCTAAGTTACAACTTCACATGAGCAAAGATTGCACAATCTGATCCTGTATAAACAGGGGTTGTGATGAATCTCCTACCATTTGAGCCTCTTGTCCAATATTCCGCCTCATCAAAGTGAACATCTCCACCAATACCATTGCCAGGCTGAAAGGCATGAGCCAGGAATCCATCAGGTCCATCAAAGGGAGAATTGTCACGATGATCTAAAAAAAAAAAAAGGATAATTAACTTAATTCTTATTGCCAAGCACTTCTACAACTGATGAAGGCTAATGTTTGTATTAGTATAATGTTCTTACCTCCAGTTTCAAAAGACATCATTATATCTGCATTGCCATCGTAGATCCTTTTGAATGTTAGTGGTGACACATCGCTCCAAACTTTAAACGCCTTTTGGATTGCTTTGTCCACATCTGCTGGATTCATATCTGGTGTGTAGTTCACAATCCTTTAAAATAACCCAAAAGTAATGACAGGTTTCAGAGTAGCAGCCGTGTTAGTCTGTATCCACAAAAAGAATAGTAGTACTTGTGGTACCTTAGAGACTAACAAATTTATTTGAGCATAAGCTTTCATAGGCTAAAGCTTATGCTCAAATACATTTGTTAGTCTCTAAGGTACCACAAGTACTCCTATTCTCCATAAAGTAATGTACACGTTTTGGTATCTACACTTGTAGTTCAGGTAGAATATATTGTTTTAGGCCAAAATATTTCAAATTTGAAGCCTAAAATTAGACACCTTAAAGCCAGATTTTGGCAGCATATTAAGTGACTTGATTTTCAAATTCTGAGTATTTACAACTCCCACAGACTTTAACGATGGTTTCATCCTCCCTTTAAAAACAGAACACTTATCTAGGTGTCTAAATATGGAATTAAGTGCCTAACTTTCGGTAAATCATATGAAAATTTTGGCCTTAACTCTTTTGCTCAATAAATTCTGTAGACAAATGTTACCTGTATGTCAGATCCTTTCTTTCCCATTTTGGATTTCCATCAAGGAGGACATACTGACCAATATCAGGTACACCACACCTGGGCTTCTTCATCACCTCCAGAGTATCAACATCTGGTTTCCCAGTCACTTTCAGCCCAAAAAATGCCTGCATTTCTTTGAGTTTTTCAGTTAGAGGCTCAATGTTTTTACTCTTAAAGCGAGACTGCTTGTCTGTTTCAAGCTTGTAGAAATGTTGTAGATAATTCTGACAAAAACAAGAACAGTGCTTTGGGTCACTTGTATTCATTAAGTCATGCAGAACAGTTTAAACATTTACAAAATTACACCCATGTGCCTGGGGTCCATGTTTTCGAGGAGTCAAGACAGGTCACTTTCTGCAGGGATTTATTTAAACAGTAAGAGATAATACAGTACAGTTTTCTTACTGACCTCTAGATTTCCTGTTTTACAATGAAAGCTTTTGCAACATGTATCTTTAAAAATCTAAAATTTACTCTTCAGTTATTTACTCAAAATTTGTATATTGCAACCTCTCCCCACAGCCCTTTCTCTCACGAGTAATCCAGTTGACTTCTCTGGGGCTGCTCAAATCAGTAAAGGCTAATAGCATCTGTCCCTCAGCCACTACTCAGTTACGATTTCCAATTAAACCAATGGAGGATGCTGGATGCTCAGCACTTTCAAAGCCATCTAATTATCAACCAAATATGGATTTAGGAGCCTAACATTAGTTACCCAATTAAAAAAAATAAAAAGTGTTATAACATCTTAACAAGGATTATATCATTTAGTTTTTGTTCTGCTGCTCCATTAAGGCTCTGATTCAGCAAGATACTTAAACATGTGCCTCATTTTAAGTACTCCCGTTGAAGACAATGAGACTATTTATGAGCTTAAAATGAGGCACAGAGTTAAGTACCTTGCTGAATTGGGGCCTACGTTTTTATAGAACAACACAATCTGGTTGCTAGATAACATAATTAATGCCATGTGTCTGTAGTATTTTATTACTTTATTATATCACTTCTGACAGTCATAATCATAATTCAGACATAACTAAGCTGGTGCCAAGGGGAAATATTTCCCTTAAAACTTCTGCAACTTGATACCTCTTGAACATCAGGACTGTTTCTAAAAAATAAGAAATACAACTGCAGTTTGAAAATTATAAGATAAAATTTTGCAAAATTGATAAGAAGCCAATTCTTCCTGCCATTTAATTTACAGTGTTTGAAATTCATAGCAAATATTTACCTCCACAAGCTGGATGTTTTTGTCTTCATCTTCTGTTCCTGGAGCCACAGGTAAAGCAGAGGAGGATGCTACATATAATAACAGCAGAAGCAGAAGGGTCTTCATTCTTATCGTCACTTCTGTGCCTTGTAACACTAACACTGCTTACTCTATAGCTGCTATATACATATCTCTCAGAGAGCCCTGTTTATATAGCAGCTGTGGACATCAGCTGTAAACTGACTCATTGTGTATAACTTCCTCTGAATAGCAAGCACAATGATACATAACAATAATTTCATCATCAAGGGGCGACACAACTAACAGAACCCCCTCCCCCCATTTTCACAATTATATAATATTAATAAGAAAGAGGTTTTCAAATGAAAGAGTATGGTGGATCCAAATTCCTTTCCTTCCTCTATTAGATTATGACCCATCCAAGTGGTCCCACTTTTTCAGAAAATTCAGAAAAACATTATGGTAGCCATAGTTATGAAAATAAACACATCAACCTCCATCTAGAAGATCACCTAAGTACGAGCTTAATCTTAAACTTGAAAGCAACCCGATTGACCTCAGTAAAACACCGGCAACTATATTATACTCCCCAAAGTCTTTAGTTCTTTGGGACAGGGACAATCAAAATTTACCCAGCCAGGGCTTGATTCTGATCTCACTGCAGTGTAATATCCCAATCCTGCATTTAGAGCAGACCGATGTGCTTGTGTGGAGTCCCAGTGCACTCAATTCCTGCTCCAGTAAAGCACTTAAGCAGGTGCTAAACCTTAAGTAGTCGAATGGTCTCATTGACTTCAAGAGGAGTGCTTCAAGTTATGCAATTGTGTACATATTTGACTGTCCTCATTGCAGGATCGAGTCCTAAATTAAGATTAACTCTACTGATTAAACCGTTGTAACGCATTGTAAGTGAAAGCAAAATAAAGCATCCCCATCCCTTGGCCTTTGTCAGAACTAATCTTTTTTTAAATCAAAAGTGACAGCTATCTAATCAAACTAAATCTCTCTGTATCTTTTTTCATTCTAACCACTGCAGACTAATACATTTTCTGTGAGGTAAACTGTGAGAAACTGGCACAGGAAGTTTCAGAAAAAGGGAAGGAATAAATAAATGCCAACATTTACAATTATTAGCAAAATAACACATCATGACGGATCTCCTTTTCAGCCATGCATATCTTCAGTCTCAAGATTCATCATTCAAAGAAACACAATTTTGATTATTCTTGTTTCATCATCATTTTCAGGAATGAACAAACAGTGGCACGTATATTGGACACAACTCCAATGACATTGCATTACGTTATGTGTTCAAAGTTGTCATGCTCTTATTCATCGACTTGGGGCTGAAAAGCAGTCTTTGTTTATCTAGTCTAGTCCCGTTTGTGAAAGAGACGATTTTCCATAAACACTTCTCCTTCTTGTGTTTTATACAGGCTATTGTTGTATTTTTAGTTTTGCTCAGCTACCCCCTAGGTAACTCACTGGTTTGCCTTCTTCCTTTCTTTTATCATTTTGCCTTTATTTGGTTTTTGAAGGAAAATTAACACATTTAAAAACACACATACATGCAGCACAAAGGATAGACAAAGATTAATGAAAAATAATGCCAGTTATTAACTTACAGGGTATTAGCAAAACACAACGATGCATCGTAGATTGCATGGAAAGACCCACACACATGACAGTTTTGGCACAAGATGCCTGGGTAAACATCAGCTCAGGCCAGATTTTAAAATATTATGACCAAAAGGATAATGACCAATGCAAAGGGAGAGAAGGAGACATGTATATTTTCCACAAGGTGTGATTTTTTTCATGCAATTTTCACAGCTCACTTAAATGTTTCCGGTAGCGCTATAGATTCTGAATATGTCACCCTCACTCACAATGAGCAGCATTTGACCATACAGGTAGTCTCACTGGGTCATTACTAGTGTAGTAAGGTACTGCTGAGGATGCTTAAGAGTAGCAGAGTTGGACCCATAATGAATAGCTCATGTAACCAGAATAACTAGAGGGGATTTACATTTTTCATTTCCTAAGGATTCTCAAATATTACAATCAAGAACTTTCCACCAGTAACTCTTATTCCATATGCCACATTTATATCCTATTATATCTGCATACCTTTTCATATGAATGACTTTCACAGACTCTGCCATATGCAGGACATTACACCATGCCACAAAATGCTATACATGCATGTCCGAGGTTGTAGAAAATGTTATATAATTACAATGCAGTATTTGAGAAACAGGTTGTGATCATGAAAGACTGTGTTTTGATGCATACATACCCTGGACAGATTTGTGCTTGCTAATTATGGAACTTGTCTTCCAACTTGCTCTTGTTCAAGTCCCATTCTCAACTGGGCAGAAAGTAGGGCTGGCCCGAAACCAGGAATTCTATTTTGTGAAATGTTTTGAAGTTTTGAAATAGGTGGAATAAAACAGACCTTTCAAAATTAAAAACACAACAAAACAAAAGGAGGGGGGGACCTACCCAAGAACATCCAATGGACTGATATTTAAGGCACTCCCTAGAGATGTGGGAGACACAGGTTCAAGTCTATGCACTAGCCAGTTCAGAGTAGGGTCTTGAACCCACATCAGAGGTGAATGTCCCAACCTCTGGACTATTACCTCTTCTGGAGTGGGGCGTTCTCTCTCTCACTGAAACTGATACATTTCCACACAAAGTTTGGCTTCAACGAATCAGCACTTTCCACTGATCAAAACATTTCATCAAAACATTTCTGACAATCCCTAGCAGAGTTTCACTTAATCTGTCCCCAGGCAGTTCAGAGTCCCCTCTCCATATTTAACGTTGACCTTACTCTAGACATACATTTCTTCACTTATAAAGTGGCACCTCTGTTATGCATATCTAGGGCACAGCTCTTTAACTGGACCCATTCTTGCTGCATTAGCTTCTTATTCCTGATACTTTAGGACCCCAGCTACATTGGAATTCAAAATTATGTTTAAATCTGCAGGCTACTTTCCTTTGTTCCTTATTTGTAACTGATAAAATCTTTAAATGTTCTAGTGATTTTCATCCCCGAAGGGCTGGACCCAGGGCCTCTTCCTCTCAGGGGAACCTCCCCTCCCCGCCCTGACCCCGACAAAACAAGTCAGGAGAAATTCCTAAAGTGCAGCCACATTGGGGTTTCCTCCTACTGCAGGTTTTCCTTCATGAGGGGGCAATTTGGCCAGTAGTTTTTCCATTTATACCATTTTTAGTACTATGAAAATTAAGAACACTAATTTGCAATTCAAAGAGCTGGTTTTAACAATTTCAGCATTTGCTGTAGCAAGAGTTATATTCAGTTTTACCTTTCCACCAGTAGGTGGCACTAGCAAGTTCTGTATTTGTTCTAAGAGGACAATTTATACATTTTTGTGCAAACATCTTGCACTGCCATTTGTACCCTACAGTGGTCTGCTTTTAATCTCCTCTGAAGCAATAAAAATTAACATCTTCATGTAAAATAATGTTATGCTGAAACAAGCTCTTTTGCTAATGAGTCACTTTTTTATGCACGAAGTTGAACACAGAAGCCATACACTGCTATTGTATATCAGTGTTGAATCAGTTATTATCATGCTTTCTTAAATCACTAGAAAATTCACATTGGGGTCCTGCACATTTTGCTACTAACTTGAGAAAAAGGAGGCCTCCCCATGTAATGTGTCTATTTAAGAGTTGATACAAGCTCCTGATGTGCGTTATTGTAAATGAGATGATAGCTAATGTTGGACATTTTCTTTAACCAAACAGTATAGATTCTGCTTTAGGAGAATTATCAGTCAATCAGATAAAACAAACAAAATGCCCAGTTTTACCAAAAAAGTCATGACTTCTGTGATGTCAGATCAGGCCAGCCACAAAGACAGGTGGCTCATATTCCCTCAATTCAGAGAAGTGAGGAGAGGGCAGGGGAGGAGGGAAATAGGAGCATAATGGGTCAGAGAGGAGGGGAGGGAGAAAAAGGAGAGGAAGAAGGACTGCGGCAGAAGGGTCTATATTCACTCCCAGTGTCCCATTTTCAGTTGAGGGAAATATGGTCACTCTATGGCACATAGAGCAAAGTACAACTTGTTACATGCTGAATCAGTATAATTAGTCTGTTGTATTAAAACAGTAACACTCCGACAGGTGATAGGACCAGCTCCTGAGTCACACCTCAATGACTTGCACAGTCTCAGACATAACGTCATCAACTGAAATCAGTTGGACTCTATTTTAAGGATAGGCAGAGGAGTGCCACCTTTCCAAGTCAATAAGCTGTTTCCTGAATACACAAACTATATGGGGCAGATTAATCATTCTTGCAGGCACTCCTCTCTGCCAACCTGGTCTGCTGAATCCCAGGCTGGAATTTACCCAAGGGAAGACAGGTGGGGATCCCCTGGTGGAGTTTCCATCAGAGTCATGCACTTCGTTTGCCACTACGCTTTGCAGATATCCCCAGATTTGTATACATTCCAGGGAATCGACAGGAAATATGAGCCACATTCTCTATCTATTACTCCCTCTGGAATACCCACTGCATCAAAAAGAAGATCTCTGCCATCTCTCTGAGATCTGGATAACATTCTGTGAGCCTGCATCTACACTTACTGACGTGATATCTCCTCTCCTTATATCGCTAACCCAAAATCATCCCCAAACAACCACAGTAGGGGCCACTTGACTCCTCCCATCCCTTCTCCACTCCATTCAACTCTAATGTCCTGACAGCTTCTCTAGTAAACATATCTGCACCTTTCCCTATCACATCCTCAAAGCCCTTCCTGACCTGGTCTGCAAAGCTGAACTTTTATGTGTTGTTTAGGAAAATGTAAAACATTGTAAAATGTTGACATTTAACTTGTCGTTAGGCTCCAGAGTTAATCTCTATTGAGCCAAATGACAGCAATATCTTATCTTTTAGCGCTATTGCTTCTGTCCATAATTATATTCAGACAGGGTTATTATATTATATTCTGCACTGGGTTCCATCTGGAAGGTCTTCTTCACCAGCAGCATGGCCAGAAAAGGAATTTTAATTAAAACTTAAATCCTATAGACAGTGAAGGGGCCACCAAAGCATTCATGAATGGCATATTGGCCAATACTGGCTCAACCAGACACATTCCTTCTATGGGGAGAATATACAGTGTGAATCGCTGGCGCAACTCGTGTCAGTGACAAAACATCCCTTAACTTCAGTGGGGCTAGGATTTCATCCTTAATGGTGAGTACATTTGAAAATCAAAATGGTTATTCAATTCATGTTCTAGTTTTTATTTTTCTTGTTTCTATGATGAATGTAGACATAATTTAACATTGCCATTAACAGATGCATTTGATTGTCAGCACAAACACAATAGACAAAGGAAAATTACTATTTTATCTTGGGTTTTTAAAAGCTTTTTGGTTGTTGCACTAAATCATCATTGCAAGTTAGTGTTTGAATGGACAAAGGTGCAAAATAAGACCAACCTTTTTAACAGTGAGGGTGTGTCATCCCTGGAACAGTTTACCAAGGAAAGTGGTCAATGCAACATCAGCTGGAGTCTTTAATTCAGTGACTGGATGTCTTTATCAAAGCTAAGGCCTACTTCAGCCAAAAATTATTGCACTTAATAGTGCTCAGTTACGTAGTAGGAAACATAATTCCCTTCACTGCAGCATAAACTGGGTAAAATGTTATAGCCTGTGTTATGTAGGAGGTCAAACTAGATGATCACAGTGGTTTTGCATCCAAGGATCGCATTAGCCCTTTTGGCCAAAACATCGCACTGGGAGCTCATGTTCAGTTGACTATCCGCTCCCATTTCCCAAAATCTTTTTTAAAGTCACTGCTTTCTAGGATAAAGTCCTAGAATATAGACTACATTCTTTGTTCCAACATGTATATCTTTACATTTAGCCATATTAAAACATATGTTGTTTGCTTGCTTCCTGCTTACCAAGCGAACCAGATCACTCTGATCAGTGTCTGGTCCCCTTCATAATTTACCATTCTCCCAATATTGGTGTCATCTGCAAACTTAATCAGGGATGATTCCGTTTTCTTCCAGGTCATTAAAAAAAAAAGTTAAATAGCATAGGACCAAGACCCCACTAGCAACACACCTGCTCAGTGATAATTCCCCATTTACAATTACAATTTGAGACTGATCAAGTAGCCAGCTTTTAATCCATGCTGTGTTAATTTTATCATTCTACTTTGTTAATCAAAATGTCATGTGGTACCAAGTCAAATGCCTTAGAGTTGTCTAGAGAGACAAGGTGGGTGAGGTAATATCTTTTATTGGGTCAACTTCTGTTGGTGAGCGACACAAGCTTTTGAGTTTACACAGAGCTCTTCTTCAGGTCTGGGAAATGTACTCAGAGCATAACAGCTAAATATAAGGAGGAACAAATTATTTAATGTAAGTGGTTAACACATATTTGAGGGACCATTCAAGGTGAAGTGGCCTTTTAACCAGGGCCGGCTCCAGGGTTTTTGCCGCCCCAAGCAGCAAAAAAAAAAAAAAAAAAAGCCGTGATCGCAATCAGCTCTACCGCTAGCGCTTCAGTCTTCGGCGGCAATTCGGCGGCTGGTCCTTCGCTCCGAGAGGGAGTGAGGGACCCGCTGCTGAAGAGGTGGAAGTGCCGCCCCTCTCCGTTGGCCGCCCCAAGCCCCTGCTTGCTGGGCTGGTGCCTGGAGCCGGCCCTGCTGTTAACACCTCTCTAGTCATAGGGGGAAAAGGGAGGGAGAAGAGCTGGGTGGTGGTGGTGGTGGTGGTGGTGGTGGGGGCACTAGTGTGTTACAGATTGTTGTAATAAGCTATAAATCCAGTGTCTCTATTCAGTCCATGATTTTTAGTGTCAGCCAAAGTAATGACAGGCTCATCTTTTGAAGGTGCTGTGCAGGTTTCCGTTGAGGATGAGGACTGATAGGTCAGATACAGAGTGATTGCTTTGTGGAAAGTGTTCACGCACAGGTGGTAGGTGTTTTTTGCTTTAATCATTTTCCTGTGTGAGTTCATTTGGGAGTGTAGTGATTGTTTGCTTTCACCCACATAGTTGCTATTGGGGCATTTAGTGCACTAGCTGAGGCATGTGTAGGACCCCTGGATCTTAAAAAGTGTGTTGTGGGGGGGTGTTGATCATTGTAGAAGTGGAGATATGTCTGCAGGTTTTGCATCTGTTGTTCTGGTGCCACTTTGTGCTGGTGTGTCCTGCTCTGTGGGGATCTTGATGACGAGCTTGGAGAGGTTGGAGGGCTATTTGAAAGCCAGACATGGGAGTTCAGGCAAGATTTCCTTCAGGATGTGGTCTCCATGGAGTACGGGTTGTAACTGTTTGATGATACCCATTTGGGTTCCAGGCCTTGTCTACACTGCCGCTTTACAGCGCTGAAACTTTCTCGCTCAGGGGAGTGAAAAAATACCCCCCTGAGCGATGCAAGTTTAAGCGCTGTAAAGTGGCAATGTAGATACTGCACCAGTGCTGGGCGCCGTACTCCTAGTACTGGTAGCTACTCCCCTCGTGGGGGTGTTTTTTTACAGCATTGGGAGAGCTCTCTCCCAGGGCTGAGGCTGTGACTTCAGAGCCATGTTAAAGCGCTACCACGCTTTATCTTTGGTAGTGAAGACATACCCCAAGTGTGGGGTGATTGGTGACAACTAGGGGTGTGCAGGTGCAGAGGCTAAGTATATTACATCAACACAATTACCTTTATCGACTAAACTAGTAATCCCATCTAAGTGAGGTATCAAATTAGTTTGATAGTAGCTATTTTCCATAAACCCATGTTGATTGGCGTTAATTATATTACACTCCTTTAATTCTTTATTAACGTAGTCCCATATCAGCCGCTCCATCAGCTTGTCTGGGATCAATGTCAGACTGAGAGGACTATGATTATCCAGATCATCTCATTTATCCTTTTTAAATATTGGCATTTTTTGAGCTTTCCTTTAGTCTTCTGAAACTGTTAGTGTTCCAAGACTTATTGAAAATCAACGTTCATGGTCCAGTGATCACCTCAACCAGTTCTTTTAAAACTCAAGTTATCTGGGCCCACTGATTTAAAATGTTTAACTTTAGTAAGTGCTGTTTAACATTCTCCTGGGATACTAGTGTAATGGAAAGAGTGTTATTATATGTTAGGACTACATTGTCTGTTTTTTTCCAAACATAGAACATAAATTTTGATTGAACACTTCTGCCTTTTCTGCATTAGTACTGATAATTCTACCCATCTAGTAATGGGCCAATACCATTGTTAGGATTCCTTTAGTTCCTAATATATTTTTAAAAACTCCTTATTGTCCTTAATTTTGCTGGCCATAGATCACTTCTTGTGTCCCTTTGCTTTTTTTATCAATTTTCTATAATTCCTACATTCTGATTTATATTCATTAATATCAACTTTCCCTTTTTTCCATTTGTTATATATATAATTTTTATAGCTACCTTCACTTCCCCTCTAAAACACGTTGTATGTTTTTTACCAATCGTCCTTCTTCCTCACTTATGGGATTTTGGTTTTTAGACATCTAGTAAAGTGTTCTTAATCAATCCCCAATTATCTTTCTCATTTTTGTGATTAAATTCTTCCTCCGAGCTGATCCGGCTCATAATTGTTTTCAGCCTTCTGAAATTGGCCCTTTTAAAGCACTGGAGATATATATTACTGGTCTGGACTTTATTCTATTTGCATATTATAAATGTGATCAAGTCCTCAGCATTTGTACCTAAGATACCGTTCATTTTTAGTTCTATGTATTAGTTCCTCTTTGTCTGTCAAGATGAAATCTAATATAGAATTCCTGTGTTGGATGCAACAGTTTTTGAGTGCGGAAATTATCATCTTTTGCAAGTAAATACATCATCTGGCAAGTAAATACAAAATCTCTAGATATGATACATATTTATTTACATATACACATATTCATGCTAAGTATTGCATTTCTGTTATTTACAGAACTGCAGATTGTACCATAGCTATAGTTTGACCAGTGGACGTACACTGAAATCTGTAGAATCCTGACTACATGTTTTAGAAATTAATGAAAAGTAATCTCTGGTGTATTTACAGTATCGTTTACTTCTTTTATACATCATCCAGGACTTCATGTTCTTAGCATGGAAACCAGAAGTTAGTCTTTAGGACACGAGTAACTTTCTTGGTAATTGGATCAAACTCAAACTGCCGTGATCCACGAATGAAATATATGAACCCTAGGAATGAAAGCAAGTTGAATTACTATATTGCACATATAAATATTAAGCTGTTACACTAAAGGTTGCAAAGGGCTAGAAAAGACTATCTGAGTCACCCACTCTAGCAATTTGCAGAACAGCTCTATCTAAATAATATCCTATCTGACATAGAGGAAAAAACAAACTATTCCTGATCATTAATCTCAACACAGTAACTTTACTGTCTTAGGGCCAGACTGTGATATCCTTATTCATGTTGAGCAATACCTTACTTCACAAGTGTTTCTATTGACTACAGTGGAACTACTTATGGTGTAAGGACAAGACAACATGAGTAAGGGTATCCCAATCTGTCCCTTAGTACTGATCTTTTCATAGCCTTGTGCAAACATTAATTGATTATCAATACACCTCAGGATGTATTTTTATCCCTATTGTACAGGTAAGGAAACTGAAGCACAGAAAGGTTAAGTGACTTGTCCAAGCCACAGAGAAAGTACCGGAGCCAGGATTAACATGCAGATGTTTCTGGCTCTCAGTATTACGTACCCCATTTAACCATGTCTCTTATCACTTCTGAACCATTTAATGCTTCCTTACCTGAGAGTTTCCACTTACTTTTATGCTGGAAAACAGCATCAATCTTCCCATTAATTCCTGGAAATTCATCTTTTATCAGCTTTGGCTTCTTGTCCATGGACTGTCTTCTTTCATCATAACTGAGGAAAGTAAAAAACAATATGAAGACAATTAAAAATAAGCCAAATGCCACGTAAGCCAGCCCCACTCTTTACAGAGGGCCTGTTAACAGTGAACTAAGTGTAACCCACACACCTTCTGGGTGTGGTGTTCTGGCCCCTCTAGTGGCACCAAGACCACCTTAAGAGAGAGCGATAAAATGAGTCTGCTCTACAGCCTTAGCTAACAGCCAATTGGCTTTTAGCTCATGTGGTAGAGGCTCATGCACTAAGCTCCAGAGATGCCCGGTTTGATCCCGCGCACCGACAACTGGGGTCTGTTGGCGTTACATAAGATCACTGAACACTTAGCTATTCTTAAACCAGATCCATAGATGGCATAAATCAGCACACCTCCAATGACCTCAGTGGAGCTACACCAAATTACACCAGCTAAGGAGCTGGCCCCTTGTGTTAATTACATGTGCATCTTTGAACATCATTCCTGATCTGCAAAACATTTATTGTTTTTCTGCCTAATAGGCAGGATGTGGAGAAGTGAATGATCAGCTACTGTATGGGAAACAGGAGACTATAGTCTTTCCCTTAAAAACACATCATTGAAATGTCTACAAGAACTGTTTATCAAGAAAAATCCGCGTTTTGTGGGATCATTGTTATATCACATACATTGAGGTGCCATATGACTACCATCACTGTACTACCAGCCCACAGGCTATAACAAAGTGTTTGCTGTAATATTTGTACTTAACGTAGAAATTAAATCACAACCAACGGTGTTCAAACAAGATGAATGGCTTGACCGAAGCTCTCCAAGCAGTGAGTTTTAGGAGTGGAGGATCAGATTGAATCCTTTACTCACCCTATCCATTTTACAAACTGTAACAAATCTGAAATCTGTGGGAGCTAGACACCTAAATAGCTTTCAAGATCTGAGCAATCATCACTTCACAGTGATTACTATGCTGCACATCATGACCACTTGGAACTATTCCACAGTGATACAAATCACATTGTTGTGGTCCACATATATAGGTCGCTTATTACTTGTGCTAAAAGAGAATCTCCTTTAACTGTTAGAAGTATAAGGGCTATGACACACAAAGCTGAGCAGTTTTGATTGCATCCAATAGAGAGAATGGTAAACATGCACACTAGCCAATTCACCGCAATATATAGCACATGTTTAGTGGCATAATAATGCCATCTGTTGGTAACTGGACAGAGGAATTGGGGATAATAATCTGAACTTCTTTTTAACCCCCAGAAAAGGTTCTGATAAAAACATTGTGCACACTTATGACTCAGTATAATTAGGAATTATTGTTTGCTTTAAAATGTGCAGTAAAGCTTTAGATGTTTTTTCTATATGTAAGTAAAATAATTTAAGCAAAACTTTATGTATCTTTAAAAGAACTGTTTCACCTGCCTTTAAAGAATATTATTTTTCTACAGGCAGCGATGACAGTGTAAGAGACTGGCTAGTCAGTGTGCCACTAAAGCATCATAAAGCAAATTAAGGATACAGTTATTGGTGATGTGGGTTTTGTTTGCTCAGAGGTCCCTATTACCTCATACTCAAGAATGTTAAACATGAAATCTTACCTCCAATACTTGTTAGACACAAAGTAGTATGTTTTTCTATTAATTGCATTATGAAGAGCTGCATCAATTTTCTTCACACCCTTTGAGAAGCCCAAATCATGGATTTTCTTTGGGTATCCAGACAGTATAGCATCTCCTCTGACAACCCAGAATTTATTTCCTATCAAGAAAAGTTGTTGAAAACATTTTGCCAGGAACTTCTGTTGAGAATTATATTCCAGTGGCTACAGTAAACAATGGACCATCGCCTTCTGTTGTATTTTAAACACATCCAAAATCCATCCCTCATGTAACTCTTCTGAATGCTAAGGATGAATTTGGGCTACTATTTTTAATTTAGACAAATAGTTCTACAGAAAAAAAGTGCCATTTCACATTTCCTTGGATAGAGCTTGATTTGTTAGGGAAATTTAGCTTCGTTAACATTAATCAAATAAGTGACATGCATTTTGATGCCGAGTGTGGTTTTTGTTAGCAATTTAATTGCAAAACAATACCAGTAAATTGGATTAGATCAGAGTTCATGAAATCCCATTAAAAGAGTACAAGGTTCAATTTCCTTAACTACACCTCTACCCCGATATAACGCGACCCGACATAACATGAATTCAGATATAACACGGTAAAGCAGCGTTCCAGGGGGGCAGGGCTGTGCGCTCCGGTGGATCAAAGCAAGTTTGATATAACACGGTTTCACCTACAACACGGTAAGATTTTTTAGCTCCCGAGGACAGCATTATATCGAGGTAGACGTGTATTTTCAAAGCAAGTAAATTCCATTTGTGTCACATGTAAGAAGAACGTAGAGAAATTCAGATGCTTACCTTTAAAAAGAAATGTCTCATCTTTGTCCGTAATTTCATAGGCAGCATCCAAGCCAGATGGCAGAGGTGACCAGAATGAAGATATTAAATTAAAGTCCACTTCTCTGCTTGTAGGGTGTTTGCGCCAGAAGTACCTGATCCAAATACAGTACAACTTGCTTATTAAATCATATCTTTATACATAACAATTTGTGAGATTCTAACCATGGCAATAAGAGTTTACAACTTCTACAGCCCAGAGAGTATTGTATATTGGCACACATACACATTCCATTGCCCCCAAATCATGTCTTCTATGCATTTACTTAGATTTTTGACTTTTGAATCACTAAGAGCTAAAAACTGCCTTTACCACTGAGGCTAGAGAGGGTTCCCTGGCATGGAACAAATGCAGTTCTGCTACACGAAAAAGAAATGGGACTCAGTTCTGCAGCACACCACTGAGAAAGGGAGGTGGTAGAATTGGGTGAGACGAGGGGATTCCTCAAGATCTACTCCACATATCTGTGCTAGGCTCTGGGCTGATGATTTTCCCCTGAGAGAGTTTATCGCTGGATAAATCTTTGGATTTCAGGGAAAGCAGATTTCACAATACTTATTTGCCTGTTCTTCTGCCATTACTATATTTTGAATGTCAGAATACAACATTATAAACTCCTTTAGACTGTGAAGTCTTTAGGCAGAAGCAATCTACACCTTTGTGCAGCACTGAACAAATGATAAAATATAACGATGGTAATTGGTTTCATTATCCGAAATCATCATTGCAAAGGGTGTGCATGTAGACTTGGTATTTGGGATGGCAAATTTTCAAAGTTTAGAAGGCTGCAGTTAAAGATGGGTAAATGGCTAACTTCAGTGTCCCAAGTAATGGGTTCAGAGTCCAAAACTGAGTTCTCCTGAATTCTGAATGTTGGGACCTGTTCTAATTTATCCATGTCTTTTAAGGGACCCTTTCTAACTCTCTCTCTGTCTTCTCTGCATCCCATTCCTCTTCCTCTGCCTCCCTTTCCTTAATGCAACCAGATCTGTCTCTTTACCCACCAATACTTACCTCTATTCTTTTCCTACCATACCATATCCCAGGTCTCCACTAGGACCTCCTTTTATCCCACTTTCCTCTTTTTGGGTCCTCAGAACCCACAATCTATTCTCTTTAAGCCCTTGAGAGCAACCTAGTATTAGTGGGAATACAATAGGACTCTCTGTTGCTACTATTAGTGATTTTCCATGGAGGAATGCTTCAGCTTTGGCACACTTACTGCTCATCTCTGGTCAGTTGTTTTAATCCATGAATTGTCCCGGGAATACTGCAGAACCCAAGTACCCAAATAAAACTTGCCAGTGTTAGATACCAGGATAGAATCCAGCATACAGAGGTCACAATGAAGAAGTCAGAATTTGTCAACAGTTACCACAATCTTATCTAAATTTGACAAGTTTTCTCCTATGATTAGACTGGGAAATAAGTGTGGCAAGTGTGTGTTGCTGTTATTATTATTATTAGGGTTTATCATTTGCATTGTGGTAGTACCAAGGACCCCACCTATGTATCCTGTTGTGCTAGATACTGCATAAATAACCAGAACAGAAAGATGTCCCCTGACCCAAAGAGCTTACAGTCTAAGGAAATATCCCTTAACGATCATTTCTGTGCAGGTAAGTAGGAGGTCTGTTGGCACTTGGGAAGAAAGATTGGTGATATTTATCTGAACCTTTTTTGAACATAATATTGGTTTGACTAACATGCTGGACAAAATTTGGAATGTTTCTTATTTTTCCAAATTATTGTGCCATCAAAGGAAGATTTAAGCAAAAGATATGATGTTGCTTTAAGCCAGTCAGCTTACTTGTCTTTAAAGAACATTATTTCTCCACGGAAAGTGGTGACAGCATCGAAAGTCAGATTAGGGTCACAAGTGTTTGGTGGTAGTGGTTCTGTTGGCTCCAGGGGTTCTATGGAGACAGTAGATTCTGTTGCATCTTCAGGGGGGTTAGATGAAGGTCCTAGGGAAAACAGTTTAGAGAAGAAATTAAAACTAGGATTTGATATTATAAAATTCAGATAACTTCAGTGGATCTGTCATTTTTATTCAAGCTATAGTTAATATAACCATTCAACATGGATTTCATTAAAAGTTATTTGAACTTGTTAGAGGCCATAAACATTGAGCAATTAATAATGTTTGATTACCATAGAGGTATTGAATGCCATTAATATCATCCTGATGAAGACGGAAAGTCTTGGCATCAAAGTGTCTATAAACTGGGTACATCAGTGAATCAGGGTGTCTAGAATGGAAGAGTCCCAGTGAATGGCCAAACTCATGCGCAGCCACGAAAAACAAGTTGGAACCTAAAAACAGCAAACAAAATGTATAAAAGAAAGGTAAGTCTTTTCATGTTCTTGCCCATCAATGTGAAATACAAGCCACCCAATTACACTCAATACAACAGAGGGTTTTAGTGCTTATAGTAAACTCAGATATAGTTGAAATAAAACTAAGTACAATGAAAATACATTGAAGTGCATCAAAAGTACAAAGGTGCAGTGCTTGTAGGCCTGATCCAGCACCCAACAACTCCAGCAGAGATCAATGTGGGTACAAGAGTCCAGATGTTGTGATGCCTTTGGAAAACTGGGGCCTGAGGAAGCTAATTATGTGGGATGGGTTTTCAAAAGTGCTGAAATCCTGTTGGTTTTTCAACACTTCTGAAAATCAGCCACTCACTTAGGTATCTAACTATGGTTTTAGGAGTCAAAATTTAGGTGCCTTGTTTTGAAAATCCTACCGAGCCCAGGTATGAAATATTAAGAGTTGTTTTACATACCCTGTGAGCCTTTGGTCCAGTTTTCATCCTCATCAAAGTGAGCATCTCCACCAATACCATTGCCAGGTGCATAGGCATGAGCAACCGTCCCACCAGGACCATCAAAGGGATTGAAATCATTGTGAACTAAGAATGGAATAAGATGCAATAGAACTCTTTGTGCATTTGCAACACTCCAAATTCCTCTGACATGCAATTTTGACAACCCCATTATTTGTCAATTTTTACTGAAAAGTGGAAAATTTTGACTTTCTAGTAGATCTGCAGACACTAAACAATTGGAAGTGAAACAAAAATCTGTCAAAATGGAAGAGATCATGAAGCAGTCAGTGGGAATTGAGTAAGGATTGGAGATGGGCATGAATGCAGGTACAATGGCTTGGTGGGAGGAGAAATGCAAAGGAAAGGAAAGTAAATAAAAATAATGGCGAGCTGTTGTACAACTTGTATTTATATAGTCGAACCACAAGACAAGCATGTGAGAAACCAAAATAATCACATGACCTTTTATTGTTCCCTCCACCATCCTCCACTACTTTCTGTTCTCTTTACTCACTGCATCATGTCTAATTAAGATCCTGCTACCTCCTATGCACATAGAAGAGAGCTTTTGTGGGAGAAATCTCCCTGAGGATCCACCCACATCATCCCAGTTGGGGGTGGAGTTTGCCCTCCTCCACCACAGAAAAGCCCCCGAGGGGGAGCCAGCCCCAAGCACAGAGCTCTGTGGCCCTTATTTAGCAAAGCACTTTAACCTGTGCTTACCTTTAAGCATGTGAGTAGTCCCAGTGACTTACATGGATCTACAGTCATGAGTAAAACCCACAAGCCCTGATTCTGTGCCGATGTCTGCCCAGGCTGAACATTATACACTACGCACAATCCCGTTGAACTACACACAGTGTGTAAAGTTATGTACAGCTATAAATCTTTGCAGTATCAGAACCTTAGATTGTAAACTCTTTCGGGTGAGGACTGTGTTTTTGTGTGTGATTGTATAATACCTAGCACAATGGGATCCCCATCCTAATACAAATGATAATAATGAATAATAATTTCAGGAAAAATAATTCACAGACCTCTGTCTGGTAATATTTACAATGATTATATATAGATAATAGATATATTTACCTCTGGCTGCAAAGGAGATCAATATATCTGCATCACCTCTGTCAACCCGGGTAAATGTCAATGGGATCACATTGCTCCAGACTGTAAAAGCTTTCTTGATGGCTGCATCTACATCAACTTGGGCCATGTCTGGTGTGTAGTTCAAAATCCTTTCAAATATAATATAGAGAAACAGCTGAGTTCTTTACAATATTGATCATCTACTTGGAGCAACTTGTTTCCCTTTAATTCAAGAAAATCCCTCTACTACTGCATAGTTACCTGTATGTTAGAGTTCTTTTCCCCCATTTTGGTTGTCCTGCAAAGGTGGAGAAATCAGCAACATCAGGGACTCCACACCGGGGTTTCTGCATCACCTCCAGAGTGTTAGAATCCAATTTCCCAGTCACCTCCAATCCGATGAATTCCTGCATTTCTTTGATTTTGTTGACTATGGGACTATCGCTTTTCCATCTTAGAACAGGCTTCCCATCTGTCTTAAAGCTGTAGTAATTTTCCAGGTACTTCTGATGAAACAGATATATATTAAGACACTAGGTTCTTTTTTAGATCTTGCAAAATAATATTAAATATTCTGTCATGAGATCTATCCTGGGCTTCTGCTGCTTGTTCCCTCTGTGTCTCAGGAACTCATCTTGTTTAGAAACTTTGTAAAACTGAAATTAGTTCCCATTTTCCATTTATATTAATACCTTGACGTTATCTTGTTGTGTGATAATGTGGCTACAAGAGTTCAGCATGAATGTTTTGCAATTGTACAATAGGATTAATGCTCAGAACACATTCAGAATAAACATTTGCCCTGTAAATGGAACATTTTGTGACAAAACACCTTAGACTTACTATCTGTTCCAGCACTCCATGCAGTATCTAAAGACAGACAATGACAGATGTTTGAAGAACATGATTGAAAGCATGATTTGCCAATAGCATTACATTTTATCATGTGCAATGATGCAGCCAAAAATGAAGATCCCGATCCTACAACCACCTATGCATGAGAATATCTTTACTCCCCTGAGAAGCCCCAAGTGAGCCAAGAAGATTACTTGTGTGTCAAGTTATTCACATGTTTAAATGTTTGCAGTATCAGACCCTAAACGGGTGCACTGTAATTTTAAATTGTTTCCTGCAAAATAATGTAAAACAAAATAATAATAAGATGCTTCCTGGCAAATGTCTACGGTTCATGATGTCAACGCTGAATTATTCTTTAGAAATATTGCCTCACTTTGAGCATTGCACATCCATTAAAACAGCACCCAAGGCAAGCACTTTCCAAGCTTTTGAAACCAAGCACCCCCTTCAGGAAAATGAAACAAGTCCTATCCACCCTTCCACCCCACCATTTTAGAAGGGCAGCCTTGGGGAACCTTTCACGGCCAGTGTGTCACACCCCTCTAGGAGGGCTTACTTCTATTCTTTGGGAAATGCTGAACCAGACTATTCACCCCATCAGCATGTATAGGGTCAGATCCTCAGCCGGTGTAAATCAGCATAGCTCCATTAACTTCAATTAACTCCAGCTCAGGATCTGGTCCTGTGTGTCTGCAATCATTACCTGAACAAGCTTCGTCTCTTCTTCCACTTTCCTTTTCGGATCTATAGGAAAAGCACAAGATGCGGCCCATAGTAACAGCAGAAACGGAAGGTTCTTCATTCTTTTGCTTCTATGTCTTGTCTTTATGTAGATCTCAATCTCCGCCCGCTACATACAAGTCTCTCACGTATCCCTGTTTATATAGAACTTGTGTGTTTCATAAAGTCAGGTGTAGCCTGACTCACAGTTTAGAACAGCCTCCAATTACCAACAGAAGATATGCAAACACTGGTTTAGGCATGAAAAGCTTGACAGATTTCATGTGAACTGCCTCCCATCCCACTCCGCCCCTTTGCAAATTTTGCAATCGGGCAATATGATTAATGCTCAGGAAATAGCTTGATATTCCTTTCCTTTATAAACTCACTGTTTCTTCAGGTAAGAAAAATGTTATTTTAGCTACTTAAAAAATCCAGCCTTGAGCCTCAGAACATTTATGAATGTCCTTAATTTTAAGCATCTGAACAGGCCCATTAATTTGAAACCTCTCAGGTGCTCAAAGGTAAGCACAGATGTAAGTCTTTGCAGAATTGTGGCCTCTAATAAGAAACAAAATGAAACCTTGGCAGGTTCCAGTTTTTTTTGTAGACAACTGAAACAAGTGTCTTCTATGGTCACATGTATTTTGGGAGAAATCTCATTGTTAATGTAGTGCCATAATCTGCTCACCTTACCCACTGGAATAGTCCTTGTGCTATAAGACACTGAAAAAGCAATGCTGATTATTTGCATCACTTCCAGGTTATCTTTAATAAGGTTCTTAGCTCTATTGGAACCACCCATGTCTCTCTCTGCCCATTGCTCCTGCCTGTACTACCAAGCAACAATCCCACGCAGCAATTACAACTTGATTCTCAGGCCTGGTTAAGGTAAACTGAATGCAGGAATTGGGCATGGGGTAAAGGACTGTTGCACCACCACCTTAATTTTGGAGACAGCGAAGGAACAGAACAATAAAAGCTAGAACAGTCCTTAGAAGCTGCTCCATCTTACACTGTGCTGAACATGGTACAGAATAGCAGGAGTGCACTGTGCTCTGACTATATCTCCTCCTTCAACATGTTCCCCCATAATCTACCACCACACCCCTGGTGCTCCCTTACACTGGGGGCTGTTAGCAGGGTGATATGGGAATGTCCTGCTGGCTCTATCCTAACAGAATCTCCCTTATGCCAGAGCTGATTCCCAAATGGCCAGTTTGGCCTGCTTTGTGGCCCTTGTATACCAGCAAAGCCAGAGTACTGAGCCACCACAGAGCCCAGAATCCGGGCCTAGCTCTTATGCTTTGGATAATATGTTCCCCGCTATTGTCAGGAAGCTTTCTCTCTGCTTCATATGGTGCATGAACCAATCAGCATCAGCATCCTGAATATTGGGCATGAGGCCTTAGAAAGTCCCCTAAAATTCATAAGCTCAAATCTTTAACTAATGGTTTAACACCACCATCTCCACCTCAGGGTGGAGAATTATCTTTTGTTTCATTCTCCACCATAAATGGCACAGGCTGCCACAGGAAGTAGGCAGAGGAAGTATCCAAAACATAGTGAGAGATGGCAATAGAGGAGATTTCTGAAAGGAGAGGTACATACATTACAGAGACCTTTGCTGAATTATTTCCCTCTGGGACACATCAGTGGAAACCAGCAGAAAGCAGCCCCAGGAGATAGACATTATGATGAAGTCTTGAGTATCTGCTTTCTCCCCTTGGATGGTTGGTTGGTCTTGTTGAAACAGGACACAAGACAGAGATTCAGGAGGAAGCAGACACTTGGTCATGGGGCCTAAATTTTCCACACTCATCATTGTTTGCATTATAGTGCCCATCCACAGAGGCACTGGGACGGTTTTAGTGAGGTTGTTGTGGTACTTTGATTGGCAGGACTCAGCAATATTGTCAAATGTGCCCTGTTGCTAACTTTTGCCCTCTTATTCTGTTCCCTCTTTCCCCCCCATTTCTTGGTGCCGTCCATCATCCACTAAAATCATTCACTTTTCTTAGTATATCATCCCATATAGAAACTTTCATAGCCACAGAGATGTTTTTTGAAGCCTTGCCCATGAAGCGATCGAACCTAGAAGTGACCTCCATAATGAGAATCTCTTGTTCTTCCACAGAGATTTGACTTGCTAATTGCTACACTCTCCTTTCTCAAAGCCTCTTTCTCAGGAATGTCTCATACCATTGTCTGGCCCTTGCTATGCCAGGGTCGATACCCCCACCAGCAGCATTCCCTTGGCCAGAGCCCCTAGTAACAGCACCAGAAGAAGACGACATCCTCCCGTGGGCACAATGCTGAGTAGAAGTCTCAAAATTTGGTCCTTTTCAACTGTGTTCATGCATGCAAGTTGCCAATCAGCATATGTAAATGCTACTTTAAATTGTACAAATACCAACCTGAAAGGCAGAAGATAAGAGTGGGGGTCCCCACACGGCTTGCCTGTGAGGTAATGAGTACGGTTTGTTCTGAAAATGCTTCACAGACCCAGCCCTGTTCTGGCCACAGTGTACTCTGGCAGCAGTGTGGGAGCCACAGGCTAAAGTACAAGAGTGAGGACCTACACACGAGGAACTTTTGAGCTGTAAAACTGCAGCTCTGGCTGTGCCCCTGATGAGTGGCGTCTAACAGAGATGTTTACATCTCCCGCCTGTCTGCGTAGTTTACTGCCAAGCCCTGAGGCTAGTGTGTGTAAATATGGAGCCATATGTATGAATTATGTTGCTGAGAATGCCAGCTGCAGAGAGAGAGGCATGTACCCCTCTTCTGACAGCTGCATAATGACAGCTCGTATGAATGAGATAGTCTTTGTTTAATGGCAGGGCTTGCTGTCTTGCTTGTGCCTTTTGTGTGGCTCCTGGTGGATCTCCCTTCCTTTCCAGACTAGAGTGTGTGTTCTTCCCAGAAGCCTAATCTGCCATAATTTCCTCTATAACATTAAGGATGCTGGATCCACTAACATCCCTTCATGCAGGAATCACTTCCAGGCCAGACTTGATTCATTTGAAACTCTCCATGTATGTGTGTCTATCTAGAGAAGGGACTAAACCCTGCCAGGCCGGGCAATGATGGAGCTGAATTTCCAAATCCTCTGAAAATTCATCTCCTATTCAGGCCACGCGAGAGCATTCTTTTCTCCAGCAGGTATGCCCACATGGCACCTCCTCTGAAAATTGCCTGTGAGGAGCATTATAACTTTTGTTTCTCTTTCCTATGAAGCAACTCAGACTGGCCACTGCTGCATCCTGGACTAGACTGAACAATGATCTTATTGTTTATGGAAAATATCAACTGTGTATATGCATTTGTTACAGTAATATGCAATGAGATACATTCATAGAATCATAGAATCGTAGAAGATTAAGGTTGGAAGAGATCTCAGGAGGTCATCTAGTCCAATCTCCTGCTCAAAGCAGGACCAACCCCAACTAAATCATCCCAGCCAAGGCTTTGTCAAGCAGGGCCTTAAAAACCTCTAAGGATGGAGATTCCACCACCTCCCTGGGTAACCTATTCCAGTGCTTCACCA
Source organism: Trachemys scripta elegans (assembly GCF_013100865.1). NCBI lineage: Eukaryota > Metazoa > Chordata > Testudines > Emydidae > Trachemys > Trachemys scripta. Next base: position 313,672,971 of record NC_048298.1, on the reverse strand, counting down.
CCCTCCTAGTGAAATAGTGTTTCCTAATATCCAACCTAGACCTGCAACTTGAGACCATTGCTTCTTGTTCTGTCATCTGCCACCACTGAGAACAGCCGAGCTCCATCCTCTTTGGAACCCCCGTTCAGGTAGTTGAAGGCTGCTATCAAATCCCACCTCACTCTTCTCTTCTGAAGACTAAACAAGCCCAATTCCCTCAGCCTCTCCTGGTAAGTCATGTGCTCCAGCCCCCTAATCATTTTCATTGCCCTCCGCTGGACTTTCTCCAATTTGTCCACATCCCTTCTGTAGTGAGGGAACCAAAACTGGATGCAATACTCCAGGTGTGGCCTCACCAGTGCCAAATAGAGGGGAGTAATCACTTCCCTCAAGCTGCTGGCAATGCTCCTACTAATACAGCCCAATATGCCATTGACCTTCTTGGCAACAAGGGCACACTGCTGACCCATATCCAGCTTCTTGTCCAATGTAATTCCCAGGTCCTTTTCTGTAGAACTGCTGCTTAGCCAGTCGGTCCCCAGCCTATAGCGGTGCATGGGATTCTTCCGTCCTAAGTGCAGGACTCTGCACTTGTTCTTGTTGAACCTCATCAGATTTCTCAGTGATCAGGAACAGTCAGCATGGATTCACGAAGGGGAAGTCGTGCCTGACTAACCTAATTGCCTTCTATGATGAGATAACTGGCTCTGTGGATGAGGGGAAAGCAGTGGATGTGTTATTTCTTGACTTTAGCAAAGCTTTTGATACGGTCTCCCACAGTATTCTTGCCACCAAGTTAAAGAAGTATGGGCTGGATGAATGGACTGTAAGGTGGATAGAAAGCTGGCTAGATCGTCGGGCTCAACGGGTAGTGATCAATGGCTCCATGTCTAGTTGGCAGCCGGTTTCAAGTGGAGTGCCCCAAGGGTCGGTCCTGGGGCCGGTTTTGTTTAATATCTTTATTAATGATCTGGAGGATGGTGTGGACTGCACTCTCAGCAAGTTTGCAGATGACACTAAACTAGGAGGCGTGGTAGATACACTAGAGGGTAGGGATCGGATACAGAGGGACCTAGACAAATTAGAGGATTGGGCAGAAAAAAACCTGATGAGGTTCAACAAGGACAAGTGCAGAGTCTTGCACTTAGGACGGAAGAATCCCATGCACTGCTACAGACTAGGGACCGAATGGCTAGGTAGCAGTTCTGCTGAAAAGGACCTAGGGGTCACAGTGGACGAGAAGCTGGATATGAGTCAACAGTGTGCTCTTGTTGCCAAGAAGGCTAACGGCATTTTGGGCTGTATAAGTAGGGGCATTGCCAGCAGATCGAGGAACGTGATCGTTCCCCTTTATTCGACATTGGTGAGGCCTCATCTGGAATACTGTGTCCAGTTTTGGTCCCCACACTACAAGAAGGATGTGGAAAAATTGGAAAGAGTCCAGCGGAGGGCAACAAAAATGATTAGGGGTCTGGAGCACATGACTTATGAGGAGAGGCTGAGAGAACTGGGATTGTTTAGTCTCCAGAAGAGAAGAATGAGGGGGGATTTGATAGCAGCCTTCAACTACCTGAAGGGGGGTTCCAAAGAGGATGGAGCTCGGCTGTTCTCAGTGGTGGCAGATGACAGAACAAGGAGCAATGGTCTCAAGTTGCAGTGGGGGAGGTCCAGGTTGGATATCAGGAAAAACTATTTCACTAGGAGGGTGGTGAAACACTGGAATGCGTTACCTAGGGAGGTGGTAGAGTCTCCTTCCTTGGAGGTTTTTAAGGCCCGGCTTGACAAAGCCCTGGCTGGGATGATTTAGCTGGGAATTGGTCCTGCTTTGAGCAGGGGGTTGGACTAGATGACCTCTTGAGGTCCCTTCCAACTCTGATATTCTATGATTCTATGATTCTATGATTCTTTTGGCCCAATCCTCCAATTTGTCTAGGTCACTCTGAACCCTATCCCTACCCTCCAGCATATCTACCTCTCCCCCCAGCTTATTGTCATCTGAGAACTTGCTGAGGGTTCAAGTAATCCCATCATCCAGATCATTGATAAAGATGTTGATCAAAACCGGCCCCAGGACCAACCCCTGGGGCACGCCGCTTAATACCGGCTGCCAACTAGACATCGAACTGTTGATCACTACACATTGAGCCCGACAATTTAGCCAGCTTTCTATCCACCTTATAGTCCATTCATCCAATCCATATTTTTTTAACTTGCTGGCAAGAATACTGTGGGAGATCGTTTCAAAAACTTTGCTAAAGTCAAGATATATCACATCCACCACTTTCCCCATCCACAGAGCCAGTTATCTCATCATAGAAGGCAATCAGGTTAGTCAGGCATGACTTGCCCTTGGTGAATCTATGTTGACTGTTCCTAATCACCTTCCTCTCCTCCAAGTGCTTCAAAATGGATTCCTTGAGGACCTGCTCCATGATTTTGCCAGGGACTGAAGTGAGGCTGACTGTTCTGCAGCCCCCCCCACACACCCTGAGGCACCCCCCCCAGCCCGCAGCAGCTCCCCACCCCCACCCCCCGGCCCGGGGAGCCGTGTGGCAGCTCCCCACCCCAGATGACCTCTGCTATGCCGCCTCCCCGAGCACATCATTGCTGCTCCACTTCTCCCACCTCCCAGGCTTGCGGCGCCAATCAGCTGTTTAGCACCGCAAGCCTGGGAGGGGAGGAAAATTAGAGTGGGGGCGGCGTGCTCAGGGAGGAGGCAGAGCAGAGGCTGAGCTGGGGTGGGGAACTGCCGCACGGCTCCCCAGGCCTGGGGGGTGGGGAGCTGCCGCGGGGGGAAATTGGGAGCACCGCTTTTTGGCGCCCCCAAATCTTGGTGCCCTAGGCAACCACCTAGTTTGCCTTAATGGTAGCACTGGCCCTGCCCCATATCCCCATGATTTTTCAGAGATAATGGCCAATGGCTCTGCAATCACATCAGCCAACTCCCTAAGCATCCTCGGATGCATTAGATCTGGACCCATGGACATGTGCACGTCCAGCTTTTCTAAATAGTCCTTAACCTGTTCTTTCACCACTGAGGGCTGCTCACCTCCTCCCCATACCGTGTTGCCCAGTGCAGCAGTCTGGGAGCTGACCTTGTCTGTGAAGACCAAGGCAAAAAAAGTACTTCAGCTTTTTCCACATCATCTGTCACTATGTTGCCTCCCCCATTCACTAAGGGTCTCACACTTTCCCTGACCTTCTTGTTGCTAACATACCTGTAGAAACCCTTCTTGTTATCCTTCACATCCTTTGCTAGCTGCAACTCCAGTTGTGCATTGGCCTTCCTGAATACACCCCTGCATGCCCTAGCAATATTTTTATACTCCTTCCTAATCATCTGTCCAAATTTCCACTTCTTGTAAGCTTCCTTTTTGAGTTTAAGTTCACCGAAGATTTCACTGTTAAGCCAAGCTGGTTGCCTGCCATATTTGCTGTTCTTTCTGCACTTCGGGATGGTTTGTTCCTGCGCCCACAATAAGGCTTCTTTAAAAAACAGCCAGCTCTCCTGGACTCCTTGCCCCCTCATATTATCTTTCCAGGAGAACCTGCCCATCACTTCCCTAAGGGAGTCAAAGTCTGATTTTCTGAATTCCAGGGTCCATATTTTGCTACTCTCCTTTCTTCCTTTTGTGAGGATCCTGACCATCTCATGGTCACCGCTGCCACCCACTTCCACTTCCCCTACCAATTCTTCCCTTTTTTTTTTAGCAGCAGGTCAAGAGGAGCATGGCCCTAGTCGGTTCCTCCAGTAGTTGCCCAGGAAGTTGTCCCCAACACTCTCCAAAAACTTCCTGGATTGTCTGTGCATTGCTGTATTGCTCTCCCAGCAAATGTCAGGGTGATTGAAGTCCCCATTAGTACCAGGGCCTGTGATCTGGAAACTTCAGTTAGTTGTCTGAAGAAAGCCTCATCTACATCATCCTTCTGATTGGGTGGTCTATACCACACGCCCACCACACATTCTCACAGTGCGTGTTTATTCAGGGCCTGATACTACTCTGAATGCAGTCATTAGGATTGCACATAACTTTTGTCATCAGTGAGAGCAGGGTTGGGTGCACACTACATAGACAAGATTTTCAAATGTGACTGGTGATTGTGGGTGCCTTGGATTTTGGGTACTCAATTTAAGACATCACCTGATTTGGGTAAGTGCTCAGTGCTCTATCTATGACCAATTTCCGCCTGGTGCTATCATAGCTATATCCAGTTCCAGTCACCAACAATAGAATCCTAGAATCATAGGACTGGAAGGGACCTTGAGAGGTCATCTAGTCCAGTCCCCTGCACTCACAGCAGGACTAAGTCTTATCTAGACAATCCCCGACAGATGTTTGTCCAACCTGTTCTTAAAAATCTCCAATGACGGAGATTCCACAGCCTCCCTAGGCAATTTATTCCAGTGCCTAACTAACCTGACAGTTAGGAGGTTTGTCCTAATGTCCAGTCTAAACTGCCCTTGCTGTAATTTAAGCCCATTGCTTCTTATCCTATACACAAAGGTTAATGAGAACAATTTATGTCCCTCCTCCTTGTGACAACCTTTTATGTACTAGAAAACTGTTCCCTCTCAGTCTTTTCTTTTCCAGACTAAACAAACCCAGTTTTTTCAGTTTTCCCTCATAGCTCAGATTGACCTGAGCTGCATTCAGATTAGAGAACTGAAGGATATATCCCACTGTCACTCCCCTGAGCCACCAAATCTCCCACTTTTGCCATCCGACACCCCCATCTTTTGCAATACCTTTATCTAGGGTTATGTCAGTCCCTTCTACTTCATTACAAAAGACACAAAGAAATTATAACAGTTCAGGTAGTGCGTGATGATAGAATCAGTTGTTTAGAATAATATTGTAATGAATAGGGGGTGTGACTGCCCTCTACTGGATGGAATCAGAACTACTCAACTGTGTGTCATAGGCCCTGTGCAAAATAACTCACATAGTCGAGATGTGCTTTAGGAGTAAACATACCAGAGCACAGTGAACTTCCACATGATCACAGTGTCCAGCATAACGCTGACTGTCAAGGTCCTAGATGGTCATAGCTGTCTTAGAACTATCAACTCTTATGATGCAGAGAGTTAAGGTCTAGTTCTGTGCTTCTATTTTCTTCTTCTAATGTCTTTCCCCTTGCTTCTACCCTGGAGCTGCCCACTTACTTCTGCCTCCCGCTCTGCCTCTCCTTTACAGCTAGTGCAGTTTCTTAAAGTCATCATATTGTCTGAAAGGCTGAGCTGGGAGTTCAGCCTGCAGGGCAATTAAATTAAATTCACTGGCCCCTTCTCTAGTGCTGCTGACCAGAAAGACAAGGAGTCTGGACCAAAAGAACCCAAGACTGTTATATACACAAACATAAAATAGCTTTATTGCTGAGTGACACATTAATAAATAGCCTAAATACAATACTAAGATAAGTTAAAACTATATATTACATTTAACATTTCTCTGTTATTTAAAATAATATTTATCAGGGATCACAGCTCTTATGTGACTCAGACATAAAGTAAAAGATAAATAACACTGATTAGAAACAAAACATCGATGAAAAGCCATCTCTAGTGCATACAAAATTGGATTCTGTTTCTTTTGCCTTGTGTGTCTGCTCTTATTTGTAGTCAAACCAACTATTTCTCTGCATTTCACGAATAACTTTCTTGGACTTGGTGTCTATCTCATACTGCTTTGAGCCATGGAAAAAATAGAAATTTCCTAGAAATAAAAACAAAATGAATAATTACTTTGTACAAATGTATATTCATTCTCTTTCCACAAACAATGCTGCAACTTAAAATGTGTACACATAAAGAAACACCCTTACTAATGTCTGTAATGAATCTATGGAAATGCATATTTTCCATTATATTCACCTATCAAAGTATTTTTTTCTATTTACCTTTTTCCTGAAAAGCAGCATCTACCTTATTGCCAATTCTTGGAAAGTCAACTGATATGCGTCTTGGATAACCCTTTTCCATGGATTCGGTGACTTCATCATAACTGAATGAAGAAATGAAATGAAAATAATACATAAGCATGTGATATTTAATATTGACTCCAACTGACCTTTACAACAAGTAAGTCCTGCCCTTAGCTAAAACTCACTAACCATGAGCTACTGTAAACTCATTGAATTGTATAAATCCTTACTATACGAATACTTTCACCTTTACTAATCTATGCACAGTTGTCTGTAGCTATTCTGACTAAATAGTTTGTTTTTCCTATTGATAGCCTGCAAAGACATTTCTGTACCTGACTTGCTTTGTGCTTATGAGTTGTCAATGGGACTAGTCACCTGAGTGAAGCTAAGCATACGCATAAGACCCAAGTGAGAGAAAGGCAAGAAAAACAGATTTAAATGGATGTGCTAAGCTCTGTACAAACCTGTAACACAAAGCCAGTCCCTGTCCAAATTACACTATTATACTATAATGAACTGGCCACTGTGTTGGTGTACCCTACCTTCTGCTGGGTAGAATTGGATATGTTCACCTATGTTATAGGAACATACTACAGTAAAGGCTGTATTATTTGGCCTTGTACCAGGCGGAAAGATCTATAAACTGACATTTCTAATCTTCACCGGAAGTCCAGTTTATAGTCCAGTTGGCACGGGCCAACAGGCTGCATACCTGGCTCCGCGTGCTTCCCTGGAAGCGGAGACATATCCCTCTTCTCCTAGGTGGAGGAACAGCCACGAGGGGTTCGGCGTGCAGGAGAGGGGAGGGGCATGTGCTCTGGGAGGGAGTGTGAGTTCAGGAGGGGGCCTAGCTGTGCCTCCCCCTAGGGACAGCAGGGATAGGTTGCTGCTTGTAGAGAGCTGCCCATACCCCCTCCAACACCCAAACTCCTTCCCTCTTAGTTAACCGGACTTTTTCACTTACCGGCACCCCCCGTTCTCCCGACATGCCCGATAAAAAAGCTTTTACTGTACTAGCAGCGAATGGAAAATGTTCTTTAACTCGAGTGTTTTAAAGAAAAGGAAGATCTGAGCTCTATCTTTGTTGTCATTGAAATTCAGCTTAATAATGGGGTGTGCAATATACCAGTCATGAAATCCTACTCAAGGGAGCCACAGATTTGTCAGAATTCCAAATGTAAAGGCTTAATAAGGCTTTAAATAAGATGCATGGATTATTTGCTGGGAGAATTTAATCTTACCTCCAATACTTGTCACCTACAAAGAAGTACGTTTTTTTTGTATTCTCATCATAAACAGCAGCATCAATTGTCTTAACGTATCTTGGAAAGCCCAGGGTGTGGATGTTCCTAGGAAAACCTGGATGTACAGAGTATCCACTGACAACCCAGTATTGGTTGCCTGTCAAGAAAAACAAGATAGGAAAGCTTGATAGGTACTTCTGATGAGCTTAAGCAGTATTTAATTACAGTCGTGGAGCTTCCCCAAGGAAACTTTTCTGTTCCCTGAGGGGTGTATTCCATTGATAGCATTGAATTTGAAGACACTCCTTTCTCGCAAGGCAGCTGGAATGTTTAAGGTTTCAGGACACTTGGATTTTTTGCTTTATAAATTCATTAGAGTAGTTAAAAAAAACATTTCCCCCCCATGGGAGCTAGGATTGTTCAGCACCTCTGGAAATCAGGCCACTTAGTTAGGTGCCTAAATATGAATTTAGCTGACTAAATGTAAGCACTCCATTTTAAACACTTTAGCTCAGATATATAACTGATCCTCTCACCTGCCTTAAGCACATCATTTAACTTCACTCTCAGTTTTCCTTTCAGTTATGAAATAGGCATAATATCTTATTTCACAGGACTGTTGTGAGGTTTAATTAGTTAATGACTGTGAAACTGCACTTTGAAGTGAAAAGTTATGTAAGTGCTAGGTGGTGGTGGTTATTATAAATAATAATAATTGCTTCTTCATTTTCACATGTAAGAAGAATGTCTAGGAATTCAATAGAAATACCTTTAAAAAGAAACACTTGATCCTTTTTGTCAATTTCATAAGCAGCTTCAAAGCCAGAAGGTAGCGTTGGCCAGAAGGAAGAAATTAAATCATGCTCAATACCTGGGAAATAAGGACTCTTGCGCCAGATGTACCTGATTGAAAAGACAAGTTGCTTGTTCATATAATCATATTTTATCATTAATTCACGAGATCGTCAACAGGAAAATGTAATAAAAATTCCTACTACATGAGCTGTACATTTGTTCCTTAGTTGCAGGTGGTGGGACATGCTCCCAACCCACAGATCATGTCCCCTTGGAGATGCAATGCCCATTTCCTAGTGCCCTCTTCAGCGCTACAGAGAAATCCTGTCCTATTTCTTTGCACTGTGGTTCTTCCACCCTGCCCTTTTACCTCACCCTTTCCCTCCCATTCCTTTGGTCCCCAGTAAGGCACAGGGAAGAGCTGAAACCTATCTGTAACGCTGTGTCAGGAGGAATCCTTTTGCCCACCATGTAAATGCAGCCATCTCTTCGGTGCAATGTATCAGCTCTTTGACAATGCACAGCAACACTAAACTGCACTTTTTAGGAGGGACATTTAGAATAATTTCTTCCGTTGAATCTTCACGAAGTATTTATGCAGGCAGAATGTCATTCCCTGAGTTGGTATTTGGCCAAAACCCTGGGGATGCCACTTTTATTCCATCTTGCAAGAAGTGCATTGGGATCTTTAAATGACCCGTTAAAGGGTTAAGTATCAGATCTCATTGAAAAGATGGCGCCTCTAACAGCAGAGTGTCGCCAAGCACTGCAGCTGGAGCCTTGATTCAATGCTGTCTGGAGGCTAAGAATGCCACCTACTGAATCACCAACAACACTTTCGATAGCCCCATAGTTTTCCCTTTAGATCTGCCATCCGCAGCCTGACACCAGTCTGTCAAGAACAATGCTTCATGTGATATGGCTGTAGGCCAAAGTACAATGCTCTGATTGCACAATTGCCATGGAAATGTAACAGACCATGCACAGGATGACTAAGGATGATTTAAAATACTAATATTTACTCAGCTGTCAGAAAGCCCAGTTACTTTGCCCAGGTTACAAGGGCAAGTAGAAATTTATGAGGTTGTGTTGACTATACATTTGGAAGGAAATCCCCCCTCTTGAACTAATTGTCAAAGCATTGCCATTACAAGTGTAGACTAAGCAAAACTTGATGTTGACAAAACAGAAATAATTTACCTGTCTTTAAAGAATATTATTTCCCCACGGAGGGTGGTGATGGCATCAAAAGTCACGTGAGGGTCAGAGATGCCTGTGGTTGATGTTTCTGTGGGTGTTTCTGTGGGTGGTGTGGAAACTGGTGGCTCAGTAGAGGCTGGGGGTCCTTAGGGAAGAGGTTAAAAGCAGAATTGGAAGGTCAGTTAGTATTGCTATTACAGCTCTTGGAGAACAGCAGTACTGGGCCAAATTCTCCATTGGTTTGAAACAGTGTTTTCCCCCATTCTATCTAGGTAATTATGTGGCCACCACTGCCATATTATCTGAACGCGTCACAATCTTTAATGTATTTATCCACACAACACCCTTGTGAGGTAGGACAATGCTATTATCCCCATTTTACGGATGAGGGAACTGAGAGGATTAGTGACACAGAAGCTCTATGGCAGAGCAAGGAATTGAACCTGGGTTTCTGGAGTCCTAGCCTAGTGCCCTCACCACTGCCTCTCTGAACTCCTCCTTGATATTAATGGAGCTGTGCCAATTCACATCTGCTTAGGAGCTGGCACAAGACTGTCACAAAGTTTCATACAGAAACATATTTAAACCTTTTGGATTAGTGATGCCCAGGAAGCACTTACCTCTGCAGGGGAGGCAGGGGGTGACTAATATGCACGAAGGGGTCGCACTATATGCTCCTCCTCAGAGTTAGCCAGCTGAGCTAGCTCGTGCAGATGGACTTAGAGTGAGCCATGGCCTTACCTGCTTCTCATCCCTTTGGCTATGATTAGCACCCAAGAGGACACAAGAGGGAACACAGTCCCTGTGTAAAGGTACGAGCAAGGACTGCAATTACAGCCAGCCCCTGTACACTGCTCTAAGGACGGAGGCGCCTTACCCCCTTCACACCCCACACAGGTAGGCCACGGTATGGCTCTTGGTTACACATTCTCATCAGATTGTTTGTAACCTGTATGAGAGAGACTTTAAAAAAAAGTGATGCTTCCTCCTTACCATATAGGCTCTGAATGCCATCAACATCGTCCTGAGGGAGCCTGTAGTTTCTGGTATCCTTCGGCGTATAAATTGGATACATCAAGGAGCCAAAGTCATTTGAATGATCAAGACCCAATGAGTGGCCAAACTCATGAGCAGCAACAAGAAACAGGTTGTGTCCTAAAAATATAAAAAGCGTAGAATGCACGTAGATTAAATAAATGTCCCCATAAAACAATAGGAAAGGACGGGTGAGCGGAGAGGAGGAGGAGAAGGGTGAACATAGTAGTTTAAAAAGGGAAACAAAGGGTATGTCAACACTGCATTGTAAACCTGGCTTTGTGTGACCTGGGATTGTGAACACAATGTTTCCAAGCCCATGCTTAAGTATCCATATTGCATTGTAAACCTCACAATTGCTGGACCCAGGCCTCACGGACATATTAGCACATCCATATGGACTACACACACCTTCTGACTCTGGTCTGCAGCTTGAGCTGTGTCCACCTTGCAAAATGACAGGGCTTGGATCCAGGTCACAGTGGGACTCAGGATCTGAACCACCTGGGTTTATAGTGGATCACAAACGGAACATCAGCAACCAATGTGATGTAGTTGCAAAAAACGCTAATATGATTCTAAGGTGTATTAACAGGAGTGTCATATGTAAGACACAAGAGGGAATTGTGCTTCTTGTGAGGCATCAGCTGGAGTAGTGTCCAGTTTTGGGTGCCACACTTTAACAAAGGTTTGGACAAATCAAAAAGCATCCAGAGCAGAGAAACCAAAACGGTAACAGGTTTACAAAGCATGACCCATGAGGAAGGGTTAAAAAAAGCTGGGCATGTTTAGTCTTGAAAAAAGACTGTGAAAATAATTAGTTTTTGACTATGTAGAGGTTATTACATTTTTATTCCTTCAAAGAAACAAATATGAGACCAGCCAAAATTAAAGCATCTGTTCATACTGCAGAAATATCCCTCCTTACGTATAATCAAGGTTTTGTTAATATTGATGAATTCAGAGGCCAGGAATGGCTATTATGATTGTCTTGACTGACTTTCTGAATAACACAGGCCATTGAATTTCACTCCATAATTCCTGCATTGAGCCCCATAGCTTGTGATCCCATAATATAACCCACAATAAAGCACACTAGACAGAAGCACCCAACATGCACCACAAATACACTCATCCACTGAACACACATTGTTTTCCCTGCACAAGGTTATTAAAAGTTATCATCACTTTATTATTTTATTTTGTTTTCAAAGTGGTGAGTTCAATATTTTACAACTGCTAAGAATCTCACCCTGAGGGCACAATTCTATGCCGACACTAACTCAGTCAAACCAGTCCACATCCATGGTAATTCCAGTCACTCCACGGGAGCCACAGTTGTAGTCATTGCATTGACTTCAGTGGAATTACTATGGATTGTCATGGGTGTCACTGAGCTCAGAATCTGAACCACTGATTTCAAGGCGAATTCTGCTGAGAAGTACAGCATGTTCAGACCCTTTATAAGTAGTTATTACTAAGCTGCATTACTTTTGTGTCCCCATCTCTTTCCAGTGTAAAAATGAGCTAATAGCTCTTAAAATCAAACACTGTACACAGAGAATGCTAATGAAATAGTAAGGAATACCTACCTTTCAAATCTTTTGTCCAGTATTCATCCTCATCAAAGTGGGCATCTCCACCAATACCTTCGCCCGGTGCAAAGGCATGAGCGAGAGTTTTACCCGGTCCATCAAAGGAAAAGAAGTCACCATGAACTAGAAAAGGATACATAAAAGTATGATTCTTCTTAATCAGGACTGTAAGTAAAGGAGTCAATACTTATCCTTGACACATGGGGATTCTCTTACATCCAGCCACAAAGGAGATCATTATATCTGCGTTGCCTTCATAAACTCTGGTGAATTTCAGTGGGGTCACGCTGCTCCAGACGTTCCAAGCCTTCTCAATCGCTTCATCTACATCAGCTGGTTCCATGTCTGGTGTATAGTTCAAAATCCTTTAAATGAATAATAAGGAAATAAATGTAAGCAATTAAAAATGCAACTAACAGGACATGTACTTAAAGTTAAACATTTTGCTTCCTTGTTGTCTGTATATTATATTTGTATGTCTTGTCTTTTTAGACAATATGCTCCTTGACACACAATATATGTCTACCTCTGTGTTTCTTTAGTGCCTACAACAATAGGGCTTTGATCCTGATTCAGGCTCCTAGGTGCTACCATAATGATAAGAATAAATAATAATAAACATATAAAGCTAATTATTTCTGTAATTCCCTGAGGCACTCAAGGAAACACATTGAAATATTACCTATATTTCAGATCTGTTTTTGTCCATCTAGGAGACAGTGGAAAGGTGCTGAACTGACCGACATCGGGTATTCCACACCTGGGCTGCTTCATCACCTTCAGAGTATTGGAATCCAGTTCCCCAGTCACTTTCAGCCCAAAGAATTTCTGCATTTCTTGGATTTTGTCAGTTATGGGTTTGCTGTTCTTCATTTTAAAGATAGGTTCTGCCTCTGTTTTAAGTTTATAGTACTTTTCCAGATATTTCTGACGGGAAAAAAATACCCACATTTTATGACATTCATGTTTCTTTTAAAATGTATAGAATAATCTTAATAGTTATATAGTTATTGCTGTGATCTTAATATGATAAAAGACTAATTCTTCCTATCAGCTTTATGCATATATACTGTCTACAGTCATTACCTCAGCAAATTGCATGTCTTCTTCATTTTTCTTCTCTGTTTCTTGAACTAATGGTAAAGCATAAGAAAATGCTACACAAAGTAAGATCTGGAATGAAAGACTCTTCATTTTCAAGATCGCTTCTTTTTCCTGTCACTAGTTTAACAAAATCTCTCAGTCTCTATCTTTTCTATGCATGTCTCCTCAGTGTCCCAGTATATATATCACTTGGGTGCTCTGTAAAATCAACAGTGACATGACTCACAGTTTATAACATCCTCTGATTTTCCACAAAACATACACAATGCTACTTTTAGGAGAAGTATGACACACTACAGGTGACCTCGTCTGAAACCCCCTGATTTTGCAATATTGTCAGAGGATGTCCAGGATATCTTCCTATTCCTTTCCATCCCATTTTTCCCCCTTTCCATCCTAAATTAGTCCAACATTTTCAAACTTGAGTTCAGCACCAAAAGTCGTATCTAGGCATCTGCATAAAAGTAGTCTGATTTTTCAGAGGTGCTAAAAGGTAGCTGTGTGAGAAAAAACATGTTAGCAAATGTTGTCTTAATCTAGTAAATTGTTCCAATTTGTTGTCAGTAGTTGTCTTGTTTTATAAGCTAAAATTGTAATATGAAATTGTTTTGCTTTAAAATCATTTTATTTTTGCTCCAAGTCTAAGCTGCTTGTTAAAAGATTGTTTAACTGTTCACTTTGCTGTTCTCTTTAATTGCTCATTAGAAAATTGTTTAGCCATTCTTTGTATGAGTGAGAATGCAAGTGTGTGAGTAAATAAGAAGAGACGCCAACAACGGATGTGATGATCACCAAAGGGGAAGTGAAGAAACAAAGATGCCAGTATTATCTTGTCCCAAGGGCCAAAGAGTGCACATTAACAACCCTAAAGTACAAAGGTATCCGCCCAAAAACAAGAACAAAATTCCAGATAAGAAGATAAAAGATGGTTATGTATACAACCAGATCTGTGATAAACAATGCAAATATGACACAGCAAGACCCATAGACTTGCATGAGAACTAACTACTATAAAAGATGGGCGAGAACAACAGAGCTTTGGGTTCATTCAAGAACGGAGCATTTGAACTTAAACTACAGCAAGGGAGGTTTAGGTTGGACATTAGGAAAAAGTTCCTAACTGTCAGGGTGGTTAAACACTGGAATAAATTGCCTAGGGAGATTGTGGAATCTCCATCTCTGGAGATATTTAAGAGTAGGTTAGATAAATGTCTATCAGGGATGGTCTAGACAGTATTTGGTCCTGCCACGAGGGCAGGGGACTGGACTCGATGACCTCTCGAGGTCCCTGCCAGTCCTAGAATCTATGAATCTATGAACTTGAGGCCTCACATTCAAAAATGCCAAACTTGTTTTTCAGATCAAATTTCCACTCCGACCCTCTCCTTCCCAAACCATGTTTGTGCACAAACCAACTATGGGAAATGTCAGCTTCCAAAAGTGAATGTTTCAGAAAGATGCAAGCAACTAATGACAGGACTAAAATGGAAATAGTTGTGCAACGTTAACTCTGGCACATCATGATTAGCACCCCACTATAAATAATTATATCCCCTCTGCAAGGACCAAGCATATCTATTAATGGGTGTTGCCACAATAGGTCCTGGGGAAGGTATGAGTATCCATATCATAATCTTTTCCCAGTTTGATTGCTAATCCATGGGCCATACCATAGGACTTTATGAGGGAGGGTAGGACTTTGACCTCACTTTCTTCCTGTCTCTCCACAATGCTTGAAATGCTGTATCTCATTCAATGGCATTTGACACATGGGACCATAATATTCTTATCTGTAAACTTCAGTCCCTAGGATTGGCAACTGAGCATGTTAGTAACTAAAAAATTACAGACCAGAATGTGCCTGGCTCTTGTCCAAGGCTCTCAGAAGGGTGAGGTAGGCTAATGAACAAGTCCAGTTGCTATGCTCTGCAGACTGAAGCTTACAGATAATGATTTTATGGTTCTGCATATCAGATGTGATGAACTGAGAATCGGTATGACTGTGAAGGCCCAGATATGCAAGCCAGGTCAAACTGACAGCCACAGAGGTGAGTTCTGCAGGTTGTCAGAGAACAGTTCACACATTTCTAAGTAATGGCACAGGAACCATGCCCAGGGTATCCAGGAGACATTGTGACTCAAATCGTCCCTCTGAGGCAGTGGTTTTCAAACTTCTTTTCTAGCGACTCAGTTGAAGAAAATTGTTGATGCCTGCAACCCAATGGATCTGGGGCTGAGGGGTTTGGGGTGTGGGAGGGGATCAGGCCTGGGGCAGAGGGTTGGGGTACAGGGGTGAGGGCTGCGGGGTCGGACCGAGAATGAGGGGTTCAGGCTGTGGGAGGGGGATCTGGGCAAGGGATTGGGGTGCAGGAGGGGTCAGGGCTCTGGGCTGGGGGTGCAGGCTCTGGGGTGGGGCCAGGGATGTGGAGTTTGGGGTGCAGGAGGGGACTTCAGGTTTGCGGGGACTCAGAGCTGGGGCAGGGGTTTGGACCACCATGACCTAGTCCCTTCCATTCTGCGACCCAGTACTGAGTCGCGACCCACAGTTTGAAAACCCCTGCTCTGAGGCACAGGCCCCTCTTTACTTCCCCATTACTCTGGGGATAGACAGGGAGAGATAAGTAATCTGCTACTGGCCTATACCAGTAGCACCATTACAATCAACTGCATTGCCTGATGCATGTGTCTTCGGGGGGAGGAGACCAGGAGCCACCCTCCTGCTCCAGATGGGAGATGTACAGAGTTTAAAACATATATTTGTATAATACAGAAGTGAAAAAGCAGAAATCCCTACAGCATCAGTGGCAGGCTCTCAGGAAGCAGTGCCCACTTCTACAGAAGGGACTTTCAGTGACCTAGCTTAGTTACTTATATTCATCACTAGAGTGACTGAGCACCTCACAGTCCTTAATATATTCATCCTCACAGCACCCCTCTGAGGTAGAGAAGTGCTATTATCCTAATTTTATAGACAGGGAACTGAAGCACAGAGAGGCTAAGTGACTTGCCCAAGGTCTGTAGCAGAGCTAGGAATTAAACCCAGGTCTCCTGAGTCTTCAGGCTAATGTCCTAACTGCTGGACCATCCTTCCAGTATTATGGATCACCACTAGTGCAACATATTTCTCCAGTCCAACTTATATGGTTATCTGAGGTCTCAAATGTTGCTTTTAATTAAATTTCAACAGTACCAAAATTTTCTGCAGATAATCAAAATCCCAGGGCTAGCTGGAAATTTTGTGATTTCTTAACTACAGATATTTGAAATACTATCCAGAAGTAGAATTTGGCACTTTGCCTCTCTGTGTTAGCTAGATCCTAGGGTGGAGGATAAAAGGGTGAAGAAAGGAGGGCAGGAGCCATAATAGATCACTATATAACGGTGTCTTCCTGCCATGAAGGTGGACTATTGCCTTCTTCTGTATCTTCCTTGGAGCAAGGACTGTGCTTCCCTCCAAAGTCTTTGAGGAATCCCTTTACCATTTCCAAAAGTGGAACTAGAGTGGGCATATGCTTTTGGTCTTTCCTATCCCCACTGGACATGGTGTGCATCTGTGTATACAATAAATTACAAATCATAGAATCATAGAATTGTGGGACTGGAAGGAATCTCAAGAGATCATCTAATCCAGTCCCTTGCACTCATGGCAGGACTAAGTATTATCTAGACCCTCCCTGACAGGTGTTTGTCTAACCTGTTCTTAAAAATCTCCAATGATGGAGATTCCACAACCTCCCTAGGTAATTTATCCCAGGGTGCTTAACCACCCTGACAGTTAGCAAGTCTTTCCTAATGTCCAATTTAAACATCCCTTGCTGCCATCTAAGCCAATTGCTTCTTGTCCTATCCTCAAAGGTTAAGGAGAACAATTCTTCTCCCTCGTAACAACCTTTTATGCACTTGAAAATTGTTATCATGTCCACTCTCAGTCTTCTGTTCTCCAGACTAAACAAACCCATTTTTTTCAATCTTCCTTCATAGGTCATGTTTTCTAGACCTTTAATCATTTTTATTGCTCTTCTGTGGAATTTCTTTTTCCTGAAATCTAGCACCCTGAACTGGACTCCAATTGAGGCCTAATCAACACAGAGTAGAGCAGAATTACTTCTCATCTCTTGCTTACAACACGCATAACACGTCCCAGAATGATGTTTGCTTTTTTTGCAACAGTGTTACACTGTTGACTCATAGTTAGCTTATAACCCACTATGACCCGGAGAACAGAAGTGTGTGCTGTCTACCGGGGGCAAAGATACGCGATGTGGACCTGCGGTTGAAAAGGATCCTAAAAGGAGCAGGTAAGAACCCCTTGATAATCCTTCATGTAGGAACGAATGACACGGCTAGGTTCTCGTTAGAGAGAATCAAGGGAGATTATGCCAGGCTGGGGAAGACGCTCAAGGAGATAGAGGCTCAGATTATCTTTAGTGGGATTCTGCCCGTTCCGAGGGAAGGGCAGCAAAGGGCTGATAGGATTGTGAGAATAAATAGTTGGCTAAGAGAGTGGTGCTATAAGGAGGGCTTTGGGATGTATGGCCACTGGGAGGCTTTCGGGGACAGACACCTGTTCTCGCGGGATGGGCTTCACCTGAGTAGGGAAGGAAATAGACTTCTGGGAGGGAGGCTGGCTCATCTTATCAAAAGAGCTTTAAACTAGGAAGTTTGGGGAGAAGGTTGGGAGATGCACAGTTAATCTCCACGCCAGATTCCAGTAAGGAAAAGGTGAGTAAAATGAGAGGAGACATAGCCAGGGAGATGAGATTGGACATAGGAAGGACAGGGGGGACGGACGCAAGGAGGCCCGCAACTTATAGTGCTACGAATGGGAGACAGGCTAAACGACATACATTAGGGTGTTTATACACCAATGCCAGAAGCCTAGGTAATAAAATGGAGGAATTGGAGCTCTTGGTCCAAGAGCTGAAACCAGATATCGTAGGAATAACGGAAACGTGGTGGAATGGCAGTCACGACTGGAACACAGGTATGGAGGGGTATGCGCTGTTTAGGAAAGACCGGAATAAAGGTAAAGGTGGGGGGGTGGCATTGTATGTCAATAGTGAAATAAGCTGTAAAGAAATAATAGTTGATGGATTAGATAACACAGAGTCCGTCTGGGCAATACTCACACTGGGTAATAGGACTACTAGAGCCTCTCCGGGGATAGTGCTTGGAGTGTGCTATAGACCGCCGGGATCGACCCAGGATATGGATAAGGAACTATTTAATGTGTTTAGAGAAGTAATTACTAATAGAAACTGTGTAATTATGGGGGACTTTAACTTCCCAGATATAGATTGGGGCACAAACGCTAGTAGTAATAATAGGGCTCAGATGTTCCTAGATGTGCTTGCTGATCAATTCCTTCATCAAGTGGTAGCTGAACCGACGAGGGGGGGAGGCCATTTTAGATTTGATTCTGGTAAGTAGTGAGGACCTCGTTGAGGAAGTGGTAGTGGGGGACAATTTGGGCTCCAGTGATCATGAGCTAATTCGGTTTAAAATACATGGGAGGAGTAACAGAATTAAGTCAAAGACTAGGGTTTATAATTTTAAAAAGGCCAATTTTAACAAATTACGGGGACTGGTAAGGGAAGTGGATTGGGCAAACATATTAATGGATCTAAAGGCAGAAGAAGCCTGGGATTACTTCAAGTTAAAGATGCATGAGCTGTCGGAGGCCTGCATTCCAAAAAAGGGAAAAAGATTACAAAGCAGGAGATTTAGACCAAGCTGGATGAGCGACCGACTCAAAGGGGCGATTAGGAAGAAACAGAAAGCGTACAAAGAGTGGAAGAGGGGAGGGATTAGTAAAGAAACTTACCTTAGCGAAGTCAGAGAATGTAGAGATAGAGTGAGAAAGGCCAAAGGCCGTGTAGAGTTGGACCTAGCGAGGGGAATTAAAAGCAATAGTAAGAGGTTTTACAGCCACATAAATAGGAAGAAAGCAAAGAAAGAAGAAGTGGGACCGCTGAAGACTATTGCCGGAGAGGAGATTAAAGACAATCTAGGCATGGCGCAATATCTCAATGAATATTTTGCATCGGTGTTTAATGAGGCCATTGAAGGTATTAGGGATACTAGCACCACTACAGAGGGGCATTCAGGATGGGGGATTACCGTATCCGAGGTAGAAACAAAACTTGAATGCCTTAATGGGGCTAAGTCGGGAGGACCGGACGATTTTCATCCGAGAATATTGAAGGAATTGGCGCGGGAAATAGCAGGCCCATTAGCGATAATATTTAATGAATCTGTAAACTCGGGGGTGGTCCCATTAGACTGGAGAATAGCTAATGTGGTTCCTATTTTCAAGAAAGGGAAAAAAAGTGATCCAGGTAACTACAGGCCTGTTAGTTTAACATCTGTAGTGTGCAAGGTGTTAGAGAAAATTCTGAAAGAGAAACTAGTTGAGGACCTGGAGGTTAGTGGCAATTGCGATAAATTACAACATGGTTTTACAAAGGGCAGATCGTGCCAAACGAATCTGATCTCCTTCTTTGAGAAAGTAACGGATTTATTAGATAAGGGAAATGCGGTGGACCTAATATACCTGGATTTCAGTAAAGCGTTTGATACTGTACCCCATGAGGAATTATTGGTTAAACTGAAAAACATGGGGATCGATATGAAAATCCAGAGGTGGATAAGGAATTGGTTAATGGGGAGAATGCAGCGGGTCGTATTAAAGGGTGAACTGTCGGGTTGGAGGGAGGTTACTAGTGGAGTGCCTCAAGGTTCGGTTTTGGGACCCATTTTATTTAATTTATTTATAACTGACCTCGGGACCGATTGCAGGAGTGGGCTGATAAAGTTTGCGGATGATACAAAGGTGGGAGGCGTTGTAAATTCGGAGGAGGATAGGGATATCCTGCAGGGAGACTTGAATGAGCTTGTGAATTGGAGTATCAGGAATAGGATGAAATTTAATAGTAAAAAGTGTAAGGTGATGCATTTGGGGATGACTAATAAAAATTTTAGTTACAAGATGGGGACGCATTGGTTAGAAGTAACGGAAGAGGAGAAGGACCTAGGGGTCCTGGTAGACCGCAGGATGACTATGAGTCGACAATGCGACGTGGCGGTGAAAAAAGCCAATGCTGTCTTGGGATGCATTAGGCGAGGTATATCTAGTAGGGATAAGGAGGTCCTGCTTCCATTGTACAAGGCGCTGGTGAGACCTCATTTGGAGTACTGTGTGCAGTTCTGGTCTCCCATGTTTAAAAAAGATGAACTTAAACTGGAACGGGTGCAGAGAAGGGCCACTAGGATGATCAGAGGAATGGAAAACCTGTCGTATGAAAAGAGACTAGAGGAGCTTGGGTTGTTTAGTCTGACAAAGCGAAGGCTGAGGGGGGATATGATTGCTATCTTTAACTATATTAGAGGGATTAATACGAGGGAGGGAGAAGAATTATTCCAGCTTAGTACTAATGTGGATACGAGAACGAATGGATATAAACTGGCTGTGGGGAGGTTCAGGCTTGAAATTAGACGAAGGTTTCTGACCGTCAGAGGGGTGAAATATTGGAACGGCCTTCCGAGGGAAACGGTGGGGGCGACGGACCTGTCTGGTTTTAAGATTAAGTTAGATAAATTTATGGAGGGAATGGTTTAATGGTAAAACATAGTAGTCAAGGAAAACCAAGAAATGGTAGGTAAATTGTATAATGGCTGATAGGGGTCAGGCTGGAGACTCTTGCCTATATGCTCGGGGTCTTACTGATCGCCATATTTGGGGTCGGGAAGGAATTTTCCTCCAGGGCAGATTGGCTGAGCCTCTGGAGGTTTTTCGCCTTCCTCCGCAGCATGGGGCAGGGATCTCTAGCAGGAGGGTTTCTGCCGATTGAAGTCACCTAAAACAGGATTGGGGACTTCAACAGCAGAGTCCAGGGAAGGGGTAGGGACGATTTTATGGCCTGCAGCATGCAGGGGGTCAGACCAGATGATCATAATGGTCCCTTCTGACCTTAAAGTCTATGAGTCTATGAGTCTATGATGCCCAGATCCCTTTCTGCAGTACTCCTTCCTAGCAGGAAGCTGCCAGCTTTTCCACCACCCTAGGCGGCGGAAGATCCCACCCCAAAATGCCGCCCTTCCACAGAGGCAGTGGAAGGTCCCGCCCCAAAATGCCGCCCCGCTGCCGAAAAACCGCTGCGGTCGCCGCCCCCCAAATCGCAGCGCCTTAGGCGACCACTTCCCTGCTTCCTAGGCAGTCATTTCCCATTTTGTATGTGTGCAACTGCTTGCTTCTTTCTTAGTGGAGTACTTGGCATTTGTCCTTATTGAATTTCATCCTATTTAGTTCAGATCATTTATCCAGTTTGTCCAGATCATTTGGAATTTTAATCCTATCCTCCAAAGCACTTGCAACCCTTCCCAGCTTGCTCCAAAGAAGATACAGAAGAAGGCAATGGCAGGAAGACACCATTATATAAGGTAGAGGGAGACTATGTGCAGAGAGAGCTGTGAGACCTGGTGCAATATCTTCATCAATTATTTAGATAATGACATAGAGAGTCCACTTATAAAGACTTATCACACAGAGAGCCAAGCTGAAGAATCAAGGTCTTGGCAGGCCTAAGGATGGAAGAAGTAGCTAGGTCTTTTCACTCTGTCAGAGGAGGTGGTGGCCTATATGAGAGCAGGTTCCTATTGCTTTAGTGCTGTTACTACTTACTGGGCATGGGATGAAATCACACAGGCTTTGAATGACCAGAAACTCTGGCTGCCCACCTGGAGAGACAGACCCATCCTACCATTATGCAGCCAGTTTCCAAAGACCCTGCAGATGACTGAGGTGTCCACAAGAATAGGGACAATCTTAATTTTTATTGGAACCTATGGGGAACCCACCAGGTCTCACAGCTCTCTCTACACATAGTCTCCCTCTACCCTATATAATGGTGTCTTCCTGCCAGGAAGGTGGACTATTGCCTTCTTCTGTATCTTCTTTGGAGCAAGGACTGTGCTTCCCTGCAAAGTCTTTGAGGAATGCTAAGCAGGACCACTGCTTGCCTACAATCCCAAGGGATGGAGATAATCTACTCTCCCCACCATACTGCAGCCAGGAGGGAAATGAATCACCCCACCACCACCGACAACCGTTGTTGCTGGCCGTCTGAGAGAGAACACACTAAATGCAGCCACTTCATTTGAGGAAATGAATTAAAATAGCTTTAACTATTTGTCCTGCGGACTGCCTAGGGTAGACTCATCCAATCAAGAAAACAGGCCCAATTCCATGCAGCAACAATGAACACCAACTAACCCAGTGCAAAATTTGAAAAAGCAGTCTGAAATGTTGTTTCTAGTGCACAGAAATTTTCAAGTTTCTGAAAAATGGCTTCTCATTTGATAAAGATTCCATAAAATTCAAACACAGATACATCTTAATAAAACAGTCTGATATCAAAGAGATTACAGCTGGACAAATCATCCACTTTAAGTAAATTGCCTGATGAATTTAACCCTCTTTGTGTGTGCGTTTGAGAATTTTGTGTGAACAAATTCTGATTACTACAAATATCTTCGCTATTCACAAATACGACCCAAATAGGTGGAATTAACATGAGCCAGGCTATGGCTTGCTTGCAAACCCTTCATTTTAACTACCCATTCCTTGTCATGTGATACTGGTCTGCTGTCACACGGCATCATTTCGGCTTCCTAATTGGTTGACTGAGACTTTAAAAACGGAATAAAAAGTAACAAATTGTGAATAACAAGCAGTGAATAATGAAAAGAGGACCATCTTGGACACACATGTGAATGTGGGCATTTGTATGAAGAACAGACATTCATATGAACAAAAGCTGCTCATGTGAATGTTCCTGGATAGCGATTACTCATGTAAGGGTCTAAATGTACTGAATGAATGCTTCCCTGACAGCTAGCTGAGAGGGGGAGAGACTTTGGGTGTGTTTATGTAAATACAGTTTGCTCCTGCTCTACTGAGATATCCAGCAGATAGAGTAGTGTTTTCCTTAAAGTAATCAACTTTGGCTGGTGTTGGGTTACAAATCACTTTAGTACTGAATGCAGGGGTAGTGAAATGCAGTTACCAATGTTGTAATTATTATAGGAATACAGGGAAGCAGGACTGTGCTTAGCCTGTCCAAAATGAGGGGCGCCACCCTTAGCTGAAAGGACCTCGTTTAGCCAGGGGCTTGAATGCCAGAGCACTGTAAAAATAAGAGGGATGGGGATAGGTGTCTCAGCCAGGAGGATTGCAAACCCACCCCAAGGGTTCCTCATAGAATATTAGGGGGGACTAGAGACCTCGGGAGGTCATCTAGTCCAGTCCCCTGCTCAAAGCAGGACTAACACCAACATCCTGGTTTAACGTGTTCCTCCCCACTGATCAAAGAAAGAGCTAACTAGGCTTCCTTAGGAGCCTCTTTTGTTATTTTACATGCTCAATCAGAGCCGAAATCACTTGAGATGGGGCAACGTTTCTGCCCAGCCTGCAAAGAGCTGAAAATCATTAAGAGAGTGATGTACAGTGATCACAGCAGAAATGCAGGTGGTAGCAGAAGGTGACTAACAGTCAGCTGGTGAATGAGTGGCTGGAGAGGTGCAGCGAATGGCCAGCAGGGTGGCTGGTGGAGAGGCATAGGGAATATGGTGCCTCCTTACCTCCACCCAGGGTGGGAGGTGAACTCTGCAGATGCACCTCTGAACTCTGGGTCTGTACTGACCGAGGTCACTCGCACCAACAGAAGTTGTTCCAATGAAAGGTACTAAGTCACCCACCTTGTCTCTCTAAGTTCTTAGATAGTCATCATTAAAAAACAGTTGAAGAACGAGTGAGGATTTTGTTTCTCTACCCACACACAGACAGGATGAAGAACAAATCCATGACTTTTAGCTTCTATTATTGCACACGCTTTAAAGTAGCCAAAGAATATTTGTTAGGGTGATTTTTGTGGCTGAAAAAAGCTGACTCACTTTCTGTCTGTGTTTTTGGTGGTACTGTGAGTATCCCAAAATTCAGCCTTAAATTAGGATTGGTCTGAATTCCAGTCAAAATTCTGACACCCAGCTTTAGGTAAATACATTTTTCAGTACCTGTTTGAAAGTGAATGGTAAGGAGGCAGCACAGCTTAGTCCCTGTGATAACTGCACCCTGGGTCTTTTCCTGATGGCAAGTCAGCATGGTTTGGGTGAGGAAAGGAGGCTCTGTTCCCTTTTGGTCTCTCCTCACATCACCAACTATTTCTTCTCCCCTTCTCCATATGGTTTATTAAGGACAGCTCTCCTATTGTGCGGTTCCCCTTTCCCATTCAGGCACTTCTTCCTCCCTTCTCACGGTTATTGCTGTACCACTCCCTTCCCCAATGTCAGATTGCTCCCTACTTGTGAGCCAGGCAGACTGAAAGGAAACTGTGTGGGAGGGGACTGAGACTATTTGAATGAGACATAGGAAAGATGGCCTATGATAAAACCAAGTGGAAGTCTGGATCTGGGTTCCATTTCTGCCAACTGCCATAAACTTCCTGCATCACCATGGGCCACTCACTCCGTCTTTCTATGCCTTGATTCCCGTATAAAAGGGGGTTAATAATACTTCCTTTCTCTTGCAAGCATTTGCGGACAGGAATTGTCTTTTACTATGGATTTGTTCTGTCTCAATGTTAGCTGGAGCCTCTCAATGCCATTCTAATAGTAAATAGTGATATTAATGTTTTGTATTTATTCAAATTCCAGTGGGCATATAGGCCAGGTTCCATTGTAATGATACATAGAGAAATGATCTACGTGACTATCAGTGACAGATCTCAATTATTAGGGATGAATTCCCAGCACTGTCTTGTAAAGTCAGTTTCCTCTTCTCAAGTGACATCAACAGTAACAAAGATTAAAGCAGTTCCATATTTGTATTTAGTGGACGTGTATAAACAAATTACTTGAGCCACATTTCATTTCCCAGCAGAAATGTTTAATCAGGAGGTTTTTTTCCCCCAAATATGTGATCTTAAGTAGTGTTATAATTTGTTATTATTATGTCATGACTCTTAAAACCAGAGATAGGCCTAAGCCAAACACCCCACAACTTTGAGGAATGGGGGAAGGAAATCTAGATCCAAATTTTGAAACTTGAGACCTTTCAAGAGAGCTTTTCTGTGAAAAGATCCTGTCATTCATTTCAGAAGATCAGTTTATTGGAGCTAGGTATTGACTTTAGGCACAACCTGGAGAAATAGGTGGTGCAGAAAAGCAACAGGAGTTGCCTCTGAGACACAATTCATTTGCTGCTTCCTTCTTGCTCTGCTGGCCTCTTCCAGTTTCAAATTGTGACACCCTCCCATCAAACCAGTTCAACTTTTCTGGCCACCAGCTCTGGGGTGCAGCCAAGTCACTGCCCACCTTCTCCAGCAGCAGTGGGGAGTAAGTAAACATGCAGCACCCATTTAATTTTATATACATGAATCTGGGCAGCCTCTATAGATGGGTAAGGTGAGTTCTTACTTCCCCTCACTGGCTTACAGTCCATCTGGAAAGTGGGGATAGGCTTCTTCCATGGCCCATTGTGTCATTGATGGGCCATCAACTTAAACATTCCCTTCACAATGTGCTGGTTAGACTGGATGTAAATACCTTGTGGGTGTTACCAGGAGCAAACACAGTTGAAATACAATTACATAGTCAATATTCAGAACTCCAGATACAAAAATGACACATGCATACAAATAGGATAATCACATTAATCAAACCATAACTTTTCCATTGACACCTTACCTGGCATACTTTGTACAAGATTTATTGCAATTGTATAACAGTGGTAGCTACAGTGATCTACATGGTCATATTTTACTCATATAACATCACACCTTGCTCTTAGATTCATATTGTTTCATGCAAAACTGGTAACTGATACAATTCCCACCATCCGTGACTTAATGATTGATATGGTCTTTAACTCAATGGCCCCTGAGTACTGGTCCTTGACTGAACGGCCTAAGTGCTATCACAATATGCATATAAAATAATGGTAAGTGGCTGGTGAGTTGCACCCTTGTCCTTGGGGCTGGTGACAGGAAGTGGAGGGAAGCACTGGGACCACTTGTACCTATAAGGTGGTGCTAATTTCAGCAATAATGGTTGACATTAATGCTTCCCTTCAGGTGGCTATTTCCCTGAAATGAGCAGCAGTTAGGCCATTATTCAGGAAGCCGTTACTCGATGCTGGCTGCCAGTTATTGCCCTGTTTTTAATCTTCCTAACTGGGGGAAGAGTAGGGCATATTGATAACCATAGTTGTCAGCTGAAGCCCTCAGATTTCCTTGAGCCCTTTCAATCCTATTGTAGCTCTGGGTATGGGACAGAGACCATATTGTTGTTTGTAGTTCTCCATGTGGTGGGTTCACACTCACTGTTAGAGAACTGTCAGTAGCCTCTTATACCACTGACCATGGATAACTCACCCATAGCCCCCACCTCGTAAACAGGACCTCTTTAGGGTGCTGCTGTCCTTTTACCTCTGACAAGGGTCAGAGGGTTGTTTTCGGCTGTTGTTCTAGTTTAAAAGCTCTGTTTTGTGGAATGCTGCAATGTTCTGTTTTGCAAACCCCTTCCCATCCTTTTTATCTAGTATGTGAGAGCACAAGGGGAAACAGTGAGACATTTTGAACCGGGCTGGCGTCAGCACACAGAAGTGATGGCACACAGCTCCATATCTTGTCTCCATCATACTTGGATAGTGCACTGTCTGTGCTTCCCTCAGTGCCTGGCTAAGATTGGGACTTCCAAGATGGCAGAAGAAGAGAGGAGCATGAGAATGTGCTGAAAGTGGAGGGGTAATTGGAATTGTTTGAATTTTCTGCAGTCTCCATCTCCACCAAAGGATATTTTTAAAAACAGCCTGTACTGAATTAAATGACATGCAGCAATTCTTCCTATTTAGATGCTGCAAGAATCACCAATGGATAGTGGCTCCAAAGTTGCCACTCCACTGGTCAGGAATGCCTCTGCCACCTTGGCATACCCCTGTACTCCAGCCAGCCCTACACCAGCTGAGAAATCCTCTAGCACAGGGTTCTCAATCTTTTTCTTTCTGAGGCACCTCACAACATGCAATAAAAACTCCAAGGCCCAGTGGGGAAGGAGGGAGCTCTGGGCAGGGGAGGGGGGTACAGGCATAGGTGTAGTTTGACTTCTATTTTGGGTGGGCAGGGGCCAGCGGGGCTCAAGCTAGCTCCTTATGGCAGGGTCCGGGAAGGGAGTGCCACCTCTACCCCCTGACTCACCTCAGCAGGCCACCTGCCAGTCTGGGTTAGGGGGGGTGGGCGCAATCAAAAATTAGAACTCAAAGGTGGGGGGCTCAGCTCAAAAAGTTTGAAAACAGCTCAGGGTGCAGGGAGAGGGGTAGTTAGGGGCTGTGTGGGAGCAGGGGGGTAGCTCAGGGTACAGGGGGAGGGGTAGCTAGGGGCTGTATGCGGGCAGGGGGGTACTCAGGGTGCAGGGGGAGGAGTAGCTAGGGGCTGTATGCGGGCAGGGGGGTAGCTCACGGTGCAGGGATGGGTGGGAGCAGGGGGGTAGTTCAGGGTGCAGGGAGAGGGGTAGATAGGGGCTTTGTGCGGGCAGAGGGGTAGCTCAGGGTGCAGGGAGGGGGGTAGCTAGGGGCTGTGTGATGGGAGGGCTCCCCTGCGGTCCGTGTTCCCCAAGGGATCTGCCAGCTGGGTCCCCCAACCAAGGTAGCTCTTACTGACTGATAGCAAAGAGGGCTGGGAGCTGAGGAGCAACTTCAACCCCCTGCACCAGCAGCAGCAAGAGATGAGGGAATGCCATGGCTGACTGATCCATGGCACCAACCAGAGCAGCAGCTGCCCTAGCACTGCCTGGCTCCAGCTTCCCTCCTCGGACCTGGCCAGGGGGCGGGAAGAGAAGGAGGTGGAGAGAGGTGTGTGGAGCTGCCCCAGGACTGCCTGCTCTTGCACTGTTGCTTGGGGAGGGGGCCAACACCCCCGTGTCTCCCAACTCTGCCCATGGGCTCAGGGATTCTGCCCCATGGGGAGCATCCGGGCTCAGAAGCCCAGCTGCTCCCAACTTCAACCCCACGGGGGGCGCCGGAGATCAGGGATTCAATCCCACGGGGGGTTATCAGAGATCAGGGCTTCAACCCTGCAGCTCCAACCCCGAGGTTCCTGGCTTCAGCCCCACAGGAGGTGCTGGGGTTCAGGCTCTGGGTTTTAGCCGTGGGGCCCCACAGCCCCCCTGAAAGGGTTTGCACATCCCAAGGGGGCCATGGACCCCATGTTGAGAACCACTGCTCTAGCATGCGGGAATCCTCAGCTCAAGTGGTTCTGTCTACTAGCATAGAAGACTCCTTAGCTGCTGCCTTAGGCTGCTCTAAGTTTCCATTGCCACACTGAAGCAGTCTAAAGGGGATGTAGGAGGACTGAGTGGTCCATTGTCTTTATAATAATACTAAAAAGTAAACTATTCTAGAGCATCAGACTGAAGAGGTGATGTGGGTAAATGCCCCTGCTGGGAAACAAAATTTGCTCAAATTGTTCATTGATGAATAACAGCTAAATGAAAACCATTACAGAACTGGACTTCAGGGTTTATTGGCCTTGATATGACTTGAGGAGAGGAAAATGACTTAACAAGGGAGTGCTGGAAATTCCATCTCAGAGAACTGAGGTCAGCAAAAGCACCAGATCATAGCAAAGAAGTTTGTTTACAATGTTTTGGCTGTTTATCACTGGTTGACTATACTCATCTAAAAAAAAAGTTCTGCACTCATGCAAAATGGACTTTGGCGGATATTTCAAACTTGTGTGGCCTGATTTTCAAAGGCGCTTAATGTAACAAGAGTGTTCTCTGTCTGGTTATTTGTGAATAGTTAGTTAATAGAAAATGTGCAGCTCTTTACATCAGGTATTAGCTTGTAGCACCACTGAAAATCAGGCCAGAGCTTAGTAACCTGCCTAATATTAGGACCCCAGTTGGAACATTTCTAAGCTGAGTTTGATTAAATACTAAAAAATAGTAATTTCATAGTTATTGTCATTTGTGTGCATGACTGGCATATATTCCTCATATAAGCTTGATCCTATGCCTACTGAAGGTAAAGGAAAAGCGCCCATTGATGTCAGTGGTATAGGATGAGGCTGATAGTAAGGCATAAATCTAAGTGTTTCTGTTATTTTCCCATTTTAGAAATGGCAGGAACTTGATTTAATCTGATTACTTGAAACACCAAATGCTATTAAGAAATATCATGTGTGTAACATTCATGATACAAAAACTGACACATTTGCAAACTAAAAGATAGTAAAAAATATGCCAGATATAGTCATTTGATTTCTTACTTATCATAAAAATTACTAATAATGTGAACAAATCAAGAACCAAATCTTGTCCATGTTACACTCATGACTTAGTGGTGTATGCTGTGTATAACCAAGGGCAGAATTTGATCCTTAATATTAAATGAAATAATCTTTTTACACGGACAGTGGTTTCTGGGAATCTGACCTAAATTAGTGTTACAGTGGTTATTCAATGTGACTTTGACAAACTGTAGCCTCCAGCTCATTACAAGAGTACAAGCAAGGCTCATCAGGATATTGCATCACTGTGGGTTTGTAAGACCTGATCATAGTCTCATCCTTCTTTCTCCTACCTGCAAAAGCCCATTTGGATGACTCTTCACAGATTAGAGACCAATTTATTTGCTCTCAGAGATATGTAGACTAATTTGTGATAACAGACTATAAATCAGAGGCAAATCATTTAGGTTAGTCATGGAGATTTGTGTCCTGAAACAACAAACATTTACTGAGTTCACAATGACTGATCCAGTCACCCAGGAAGTAATATATTTTATTTTATGAATCAAGCGTTATTGTTCTCAATACTTACAAACTTTGTGTTCTTACCTGTTCCTTTTTTATTAAAGCATGTACAGGCATACGGAAAAAGCTTTCTTACTCTGTCTATGATATATATGTACTTTAGACAATAATAATTATTTGCTTAACTTCCTCTTTAGTGACAATTGTTAAGGCTTAAAAACGAGTCATTTTTACATTTGCCTCTTGAATTGTGACAAATAAGATGCATCTTTACTCATTTGTTTTCATTTATTCCATTTGGTTATAAATCAAAGAGAATGAGAAAATAGTAAAAATAATTACTATGAAATAAAAAAATAGACTCTTTGGAGGAAAAGACTTGTTCATGTAACATACATGTGTCTTACAGAACTGTCAGCGGGTCCAGGGAACGCACTGTACCATTATAAGTTATTGGGCTCAATACAGTGGTAAATGGGTGAAATTCTATGACCTGTGTTACAGACCACCAAACCAAACTAGAGAACAGGATGAGTTAATCCTTAAGCACCTGTGTGTAATGTACACAAAGAAGAATTGTGTTGGTATGGAGGACTTCCACTAGGAAGACATTTGCTGGAGGTGTCATGCAGCCAGTAGTAAATCATCATTAGAGTTTCTAAAAGTTAGAGATAGTTTTCTAACACAAAAGATATTGAACCCAACTCTCCTTTGGACCTCATTATGATGGATAAAGATGGATTAATCACTGGACTAGAAATTGGTGGTTGCCTAAGGACCAGTGATCATGACCCAATTGCATTCAATATGGGCAGAGGACAGTCCCAACTAGTAATACTGGCTAAGAGAGGTGAAAACATTATCTATATATTTGGTGCTTCAAAAGGACTAATTTCCAAAAAGCTGAGGAAAATTGTTAGCAAAATTGACTGGAAGAAAAAATTGAGACCAGAAAAAATGTGAATGAAAATTGGGAGTTCTTTAAGAAGAGTTTAGTAGGTAGCCAAAAAACCACAATTCCACAATCAAGAGAGAGGACAATTTTGGGTCAAAGCCCAATCTGCAACGGGTGAAGTGAAGGCAGTAATTAGAAATAAAAAAGCAATATATAACAAATGGTAAAAAGGACAAATAGATAGCAATCAATATAAATTAGAAGTTATGAAGTGAAGAAAATTGATAAGAGAAGCTAAAGACATCAGGGAAAGATAGATGGCTGGAGGGCTAAGGTCAATAAGAAGAATTTTTTTAAAAGTATATTACAGCAAAAGAAACCCTAGCAGTAATATAATCCCATTACTAGATTTAGATGGTAAAATTATTAATGATAATGCAGAAGAGGCAGAAGTATTCAATAAATATTTCTATTCTGTACTTGGAAACAAGCAGGATGATATGCTTGTATTTTGTGAAGTTAATGAAATACATTTCAGTCCATTAGAAACTAAGGAGGATGATAAACAACATTTACTAGACATAAACGTTTTTAAATCAACAGTTCTGGGTAACTTTCATCCAAGAATCCTCCAACAGCTGATCAAGATCTCTAGCATGCTGACCTTAATTTTTAAGAAATCTTGGAATAGTGAGGACTTTTCAGAAGACTAGAAGAGTGATAATGTTACGCTAATATTCAAAGCTTAAGCACATTGTTTTCCAGGGCTCCAACCCATACGTGATATGGTTTACAGTCCACCTCTTCAAGGATATATGATGGTTGAAGCACCTAAAACACAGGCTTTGTAAAGGTTCCTAACACAGTTGCTGTTTACTTTAGACAGCACAAGAAATATACAGAACTAGGTAAACACAGTAAAACATCTGTATGCCATCCCCTGCCTTGAGTGTTCTTTGGAATTTTGCCAGAATCCTCTAGGATATCCACTTTTGCACATGGTTTCTGCTCCAGATCATTGAGTCTCTCTCTCTCTCACCTGCTACTCTAGTTTCTCCCCTCCAGCCAGCTTTTTTAAAAGTTGGCTGGTCCCTCATTCAGAAAAGGTTCATACTGCTACCAAAGCATGCTCTTTTAATAATAAAATATAATATATGGAGATAGACCTATCTCATAGAACTGGAAGGGACTGTGAAAGGTCATTGGGTCTAGCCCCCTGCCTTCACTAGTAGGACCAAGGGCTGATTTTGCCCCAGATCCCTAAGTGGCCCCTTCAAGGATTGAACTAACAACCCTGGGGTTAGCAGGCCAATGTGCAAACCACTGAGCTATCCCTCCCCCATTTTGGGCCTCTCTTCTACCTAAATGTCATTTGTCTTTTAAACCCCCGATCTGTCACCTTTCTCCCTTTGCTCTCCTGTTTGGCGATTTTCCACTCTCCACTCCCCCCTCCCTGCTATAGTGAGGGAGAATAGACCAGGTTTCTTAAGGCTGAATTGTGCATTCTTCATATTGAAATCATGGCAGCTTTGGGTGGGCAAGGAAAGCTAGATTGGTCCATCAGAAAGATTTAATTATTTTCCATTTTCTTGTGCTATGACTTCTCTCAGATGACATATACAATCTTATAAAAAGAAAAGTGTGTCTCCCAGATATGTTCTGGAAAAATACACAATATGAACCATGCAAATAATTCTTGGACATATTCATGGGATAGTTTCATAACATTTTCTAATAAAATATTTAACAATATATTTTTTCATTATTTGCCCAGTGCTAGCAAAGGAAAATTTAATTCACAGTGAATTTTTAACAAATATTTACAAATGACTTTTCTCTGCATCATTTGTGCATTTCCTCCCTTTCATATGAATATTTAAGGCCAGATTTGCCTCTCGCCCTGGTGTAAAATTAGGAGTAGCTCTATTGAAGTCAATGGAGTTACACTTATATAAAACCAGTGTACGCGAGAGAAGAATCTGGCCCTTCATTCCCACTAGCATCAATCGGAAATTCATTTGTGCAAGAGGGAAGAACAGATCCCTAAAAATGAGAGATGCAAAATATATTTGACTATAATCACAATAATTCCTGAGCAAATAATGAAAAATATTGTTTGCCATTTGAAAAATATCATGTAATTGGTCAAAAGTCATTTACTGAACTTGTTCAAATTAGTTATGCAAGACTACTAAAATGCTGTTTGAGGATTCTTCATTAATTGTCTCTCTCTTTCTCACACATATGCAGAGTGAAAACTGTTTGCTTGGCAGCTCCATATTTTTCTTTTCTCAGCCAATGAAGTTTCCTTTCCCAGGAAAATTAAACAGCCAAATCATAGAATCATAGAATATCAAGTTTGGAAGGGACCTCAGGAGGTCATCTAGTCCAACCCCCTGCTCAAAGCAGGACCAATTCCCAACTAAATCATCCCAGCCAGGGCTTTGTCAAGCCGGGCCTTAAAAACCTCCAAGGAAGGAGATTCCACCACCTCCCTAGGTAACGCATTCCAGTGCTTCACCACTTTCCTAGTGAAATAGTGTTTCCTAATATCCAACCTGGACCTCCCCCACTGCACCTTGAGACCATTGCTCCTTGTTCTGTCATCTGCCACCACTGAGAACAGCCAAGCTCCATCCTCTTTGGAACCTCCCTTCAGGTAGTTGAAAGCAGCTATCAAATCCCCCCTCATTCTTCTCTTCTGCAGACTAAACAATCCCAGTTCCCTCAGCCTCTCCTCATAAGTCATGTGCTCCAGACCCCTAATCATTTTTGTTGCCCTCCGCTGGACTCTTTCCAATATTTCCACATCCTTCTTGTAGTGTGGGGCCCAAAATTGGACACAGTACTCCAGATGAGGCCTCACCAATGTCGAATAAAGGGGAACGATCATGTTCCTCGATCTGCTGGCAATGCCCCTACTTATACAGCCCAAAATGCCGTTAGCCTTCTTGGCAACAAGAGCACACTGTTGACTCATATCCAGCTTCTCGACCACAGTGACCCCTAGGTCCTTTTCTGCAGAATTGCTACCTAGCCATTCAGTCCCTAGTCTGTAGCAGTGCATAGGAGTCTTCCGTCCTAAGTGCAGGACTCTGCACTTGTCCTTGTTGAACCTCATCAGGTTTTTTTTGGCCCAATCCTCTAATTTGTCTAGGTCCCTCTGTATCCGATCCCTACCCTCCAGCGTATCTACCACGCCTCCTAGTTTAGTGTCATCTGCAAACTTGCTGAGAGTGCAGTCCACACCATCCTCCAGATCATTAATAAAGATATTAAACAAAACTGACCCCAGGACAGACCCTTGGGGCACTCCACTTGAAACCAGCTGCCAACTAGACATGGAGCCATTGATCACTACACGTTGAGCCCGACGATCTAGCCAGCTTTCTATCCATCTTACAGTCCAAATGTGTGCAAAATTCCCCAAATATATGTTTGCCATCCCAACCTTCAACACAGTATATCACTTAATTTGCCTTGAAAAATATGCTCAGTCCAGGGATTGAGTAAAAAAAAACCTCATTTGTGCTAGATTTAGAACCACTTGAAAATCATGGGTTCTAGCTAGAGACCAGAATTCAAAACAGTTGAAGTGAGAATTCTGTCTGCTTTTGACAAGTCATGATTTCTGTAATTCTACACATTTTTATTTTATTTTCCTAACATCCTACAAGCAGGACAAGATTTACAAGCAATAATGATTGTTGTTTGAACGTAAACCAGCATTTAGTGTGAACAAAGTTTTTAAAAATTAAATTTCCCTTAAAACACAATATTTAAAGGAAACAATGTTTAATCAAGCTCACAGAAGTCTCACAAAACCCAATGTTTAAAAGAAAAAAATGGTTTGAGAAAACATACATTCGCGCCATGTTTTCCATCCTTGGGACCAATCCAACATCCACTGACTTCAAGGAGTGTGTGTTCGGACAGTTAAATACAGAACATGTGCAACAGGAAGCTTATTCCCTGCCTCTTTGTGGAAGAGTAATACCTTATTTCTCTCTATCCTCCCTTTGAGTCTTGAAGAGCTCCCTTTTCACACTAATTCTCTCTTTCCAAGGTTCCAATTTGTGATTGGACCATTCATCTGTGCTTCAGAATCATCCAGAGAGGGTCATTGGAGAGCTACATGATAGGTTTTTCTCCTGGTAACTATATTTTATTTCTGTAATATCTAGCTTTCAAAGCGTCATAGCCTTAGGTACTTTAAATAGAATAAATACAAATTAATGACTACAAAACATACACAATTAAAACCACAATTCAAATAAATATAAAACCATAAATAAAATCAATTACACCGAAGGCTTCCCTGACTCTAAGATTCTAACAATCACTTCCCATCAGAGCATTGGGGAGCCAGACACTCAGAAAGGTGTCTGTGATTCTACCTATGAAGGGTTTTAAAGTTAAGAGCAGGCCCGTCGACAGGTGTCGGGGGGGGGAGGAGCAAAGGAGGCAATTGCCCATTGGCCCAGGCGATTTAAAAGGGCCCAGGGGCCCCAATCCACTGCCATGGTAGTGGTGGCGGCGGCCGGGAGCCCTGAGCCCTTTTAAATCGTCTGGGTGGGCTGCAGGGCTCCTAGACGCCCACAGGGTGATACCAGCAGCAGCGATCCCTTTCTAGGGGGCCCACTGACTGTTCTGCCCTGGGGCCCGGAATTGCTGTCGGCAGGCCTGATTAAGAGGAAAACCTGAAACTCAGTCTAAGCCCACACAGGTAGCTCTAGTGCTCACTGAGGCAGTGGGTGAACAGCATGAGACTCTCAGGGAAGCAAGTACAATGAATGTTTATTTTTCTGGGTGGGGAGTTTGAATCCCACCTACCCTAAACCTTTTTAAAAAATTAATAACAATTCTGTGGTTGGTGTGGAGAAAGGGGCTCCGAGGAAAGCCTGTTTATGGGTGAAGGTAGCAAGTGGAGGAGATTCCTCCTTCTCACTAGCAGAACCAGCCTGGTGAAGAAAGTGACTGGAAGTCCCTCTTCTGTGAGCAGAACTATTGTAGGGAGTGGAGTTCAGCAGCTGTAACCATGTTCCCCCTCAGTAGCTCTTAGTCTCAGGCCAGCACAGCAAGACCATGGCTCCAATATTGAGAGCCATCCGCATGGTCCTAACATGATAATTCCACAGCCTCCTCTTACTAAAAGACATGAAGGCAAGTATGATGGGCTGTTGTGGAAGCTACACATACAGAACAGTGTAAAGAATTCCAGCATGGGGACTGGCAAACGTTGAAAAATCAGGTTACCTGTGTAGAAATTAGAGCAACCCAGGGCACTGTGGTTGGGGATGAATGCCAGACTGTCTTTATTTCCTGTTCACACAGACTCATACCTCCTTACTATATGTGTGCCCTCAAGTAGCCACCCTGAAGAGTGCCTCAAAAGGTTCACAACTAACACCACATCGTGTGCCTTTCCCGCACAACGTATGTACAAATATAACTGATCCACACATGGACGTGGGAGGTTCATTATTAGGAATATAAAGGTAAACTGAAGGGGCACGGCAAATGGAGAAAAGACAGCATGACCACTTTTAATGGAAATTGAATGCAGAGGGCACAATCGGCCTTACGTCAGTATATTACATGCAGCAGTTGTCAATGTGGCTATGACAAAAATATGTTGGGTATAGTCATCAAGAGATGTTATCAAAAGAAAATTCCCCAGTGTAGTAACTGTTACCAGATGCCAATGGTTGGACTAACTTGTCTATGTTAGTGCCTCCTCCCAGGAGGCATTCCCAGAAAGAGATTGTTAAAGATAAGGCGTTTCTGCGAAATTACTTTGATTCAGTGATCCGTAGCCAGACTACTTGTACCTGGAGCTAATTACTTTTTAAGATCATCTACATGACACATGACTCAGATGTTTTTGGTTTATTTAGCAGAATGATTAAACGATTAAGGCCTTCTTGGAGCTCTAGTATTTAGCAAAGACCCTTGGCAGGAATGTGCTTTTCCTTGCAGCAGTCACATCCCCACCTTCCAGACATGGCAGAATTATGCAGATGGACACTAAGCAAAGACACAGGAAACACAGCTGGGACAAGGGAACACTCGGGAAATTCCATGGTCTCCTCTCACAGATAGTTTAACATTTGTCTCTATTGAACAGAGCCATGTTAGGGATCACCTCAATGGTGTGGGC
Organism: Trachemys scripta elegans; assembly: GCF_013100865.1. Lineage (NCBI taxonomy): Eukaryota > Metazoa > Chordata > Testudines > Emydidae > Trachemys > Trachemys scripta. Next base: position 313,636,234 of record NC_048298.1, on the reverse strand, counting down.
TCCATTACAAGTGTTCTGAGCCTCAGCTGTGTTAGGGGTGAGGAGGAACTGGGGTACTGCTTAGCAGCCATGCCTGGAGGCATTAAGCGTTTGCAAAGTATATGCTTCCTGGGCAGGACAGGGAGAGATACCTTTGCTAAACCTTTGACAGCAATGTCAGTTCACAGCTAGGGCATGGAAACAATCCCTGCCCAGACATGTCCCTTTGTGACCACTAGCAGCACAACCAACAACACTAGCTGCCGCTCAATCCTCTGAGCTCTCCTGGCCAATGACCAAGTGAAGCTGCCCTTTACACAGAGATACAATGAGGAAGGATTTGCTACAGCTTCTCCCCCTGGAAGGCAGTTAAGCTGGAGCTCATATAAATTGGTCTCCAGTCCAGCATCAGAGTCATCAACCCCCACAAAGCAGCTTCCATGTGAGACTGTCATGTAAATTATGCAGCCTTCCACAGGCCTAAAACACGCCTGAGGAAATTCTTGAGTCCCCACTTCCATATTTAAAGCCCTTCCCCCACCCTTTCCATAGAGCTATCAATCTTAAGAAGGCTGATCACTACTCTTAACCCCAATGGGTCAAATTCTGGTCCCATTTACACCCCTGTGTAAACTCAGAGTTACTCCAGATGTAGTCTGGTGCAACAGAAAGCAGAGTTTGGCCTACTTTATCGAGGGCCAGTGGCAATGGCTATGGAAGAAAAAAATCAAGAGCTTTAAAATAAATGGAATCCAGTTCAGATTTCCCAATCATAGACCTGCCTTTCTCTGTTCCCCTCCTTACTCTGAACACACAGCAAGTACTTCCTCCTCTCTGAGTTTTCCCACAATATTGCAGTGTTTATGCAAGAATATTCTCAGGCCACAGAGCCTTCCTTTATTTTTTCTGCCTTGTCAGCGTCTAAGGTCTTCAAATTACACTGGAAGATGTATGTGTAACATACTGGTGAGCACGTGTCACAATTCCCATTTTCCACACACAGCCCCCATACCCAATATGCAGCTGATTAAGTTATTATAGCCCCTTGCTATAGTGCTTTACCTAAAGCTGTATTAGTTCATGCTTTTAACTGTGGATGTCCCCTGTTCAGTGGCTCATGTGTTGGTCAAAGGGGATGCTGCCACATATGCAAATTGAAGATTTATCATTTCAGACCAATATACTGCCTGGGACTACAATGTTCTTTTCTTCTTTCCCGTGTATTACTGGTTTCTCTTCAGATTGTATAAATTTTTTGCCTTTCACTTTATACCTTCTGATCAACTATGCTCAGAAAGTTTTCTCTCTTGTGGTACACTGCTGAATTTCAATAGTTCCCATCTGGATCTTATCCTTGTGGGTGAGATTCATCTATAATCTCAGAATGCGATCCAGGATAGGTCTCCACATACTCATACAGGAAGTTCCTACATTCAATAGTGCACCACTATGATTTTTCATATGAAGCAATAATTCCTAATGCTTCAATCCAGGGCAGTTCATTATCTATCCAGTGTCTATGAATGACCATTTTGGCCACCCATTAACAATATTAATATCATCTAGCATTTATATTATTTGTTCAGCCTTGTCAACTGGGGCCCACTGGTATCATCTGTCTACTTATTACTTCTAAACTATCCTCTAATATTGAATGTGGGCATCAATGATTTAGATAGTGGCATAGAGAGTACACTTATAAAGCTTGCGGATGATACCAAGCTGGGAGGGGTTGCAAGTGCTTTGGAGGATAGGATTAAAATTCAAAATGATCTGGACAAACTGGAGAAATGGTCTGAAGTAAATAGGATGAAATTCAATAAGGACAAATGCAAAGTACTCCACTTAGGAAGGAACAATCAGTTGCACATGTACAAAATGGGAAATAACTGCCTAGGAAGGAGGACTGGGGAAAGGGATCTGGGGGGTCATAGTGGACTATAAGCTAAATATGAGTCAACAGTGTAACGCCGTTGCAAAAAATGCAAACATCATTCTGTGATTGTAAACAAGACACGAGAAGTAATTCTTCCGCTCGACTCCGCACTGATTAGGCCTCAACTGGAGTATTTTGTGTCCAGTTCTGGGTGCCACATTTCAGGAAAGATGTAGACAAATTGGAGAAAGTCCAGAGAAGAGCAACAAAAATGATTAAAGGTCTAGAAAACATGACCTATGAAGGAAGATTGAAAAAAATGGGTTTGTTTAGTCTGGAGAAGAGAAGATTGAGAGATGACATGATAACAGTTTTCAAGTACATAAAAGGTTGTTAGAAGGAGGAGGGACATAAATTGTTCTTACCTCTGAGGATAGGACAAAAGACTTAAAGTGCAGCAAGGGCAGTTTAGGTTGGACATTAGGAAAAACTTCCTAACTGTCAGATGGTTAAGCACTGGAATAAATTGCTTAGGGAGGTTGTGGAATCTCCATCACTGGAGATTTTTAAGAGCTGGTTGGACAAACACCTGTCAGGGATGGTCTAGATAATACCTAGGGGGGGTTAGATTCCAGGGAAATTTTTTTCACCAGACAAAAAACTATATATTATATAGATATACACAGGATATGTTTTAAACTAACAATTTAATACTGTTCACAGCTATGATGATTGTGAAGCTTGGTTGAGGTGGTGAAGTCAGAGGGTGGAAGACGGTGGGATATTTCCCAGGGAATGCCTTGCTGCTAAATGATGAACTAGCACTCGACTGAGCCCTCAAGGGTTAACACATTGTTGCTAATGTAGCCTCTCATACAAGGCAGCAGGAACACGAGGGAGGGGAGACAGCATAGCAGACAGAGACAGACACACACCCAGGGCTGGCTCCCGGCACCAGCGGAGGAAGCACGTGCCTGGGGCGGCACACGCTAAGGAGCGGCATTCCATCCATTCTTGGGGTGGCACAGTCCAGGTGGCTTTTTTTTTTTTTTTTGCTTTGGCAGTTCGGGCAGTTTTTTTGTGTGTGTGTACTTGGGGCGGCAAAAATGGTAGAGCCAGCCCTGCACACACCTTGTGTGTGGGAGAGAGAGAGAGAGAAAGAGAGATGCACACTGCCCCTTTAAGTAAGCTGACCCACTCTTAAGTGCATTGTCTTTTTAAGTGGATCAGGAAGTTGAGACAACAGCTGCTGCCCCAAGCTCTCTCTGTCTCTCTCCCTCCGTGTCCCCTCCCTGCTCTATATGGAGTAGAGGTAAGCGGGGTACAAGAGCAGGGGGGACGGGGACACCCTGACATTAGTCCCTCCTTTCCCCCCTGCACAGCAAGCTGGAGTCTCTGGGAGCAGCTCCATGGCAGAGGGCAGGAGCAGCACATGGCAGTGGGGGGAGGGAGGCAATTGATAGCCTGCTGGGCGGATGCAGCATAGGGAACTTAAGGGAGCAGGGAGATGATAGGGGGGCTGCCAGTCTACCCTGGTTCCAAGCCCCAATCAGCTAGCTGCAATGGGCTGCTCTTCCTGCAAATAGTGGACAAAGCAGGCGGCTTAGAAGGGAGCATTGCACAACTTTAAACAAGCATGTTTCCTAATTGATCAGCAAAGTAACAGCAAAACAACATTAACCGGGACGACTTTAAGTGAGGAGTTACTCTACCATACCTTGCCAGCCTTACTTCTGTGTTGCTGCCTTCAAAGCTGGATGGTTGGAGAGTGGAGGCTGCTGACTGAGAACCCAGCAGCACAGAAGTACGGGTGGCAAAACCATACCATGCCATCCTTACTTCTGCGCCGCAGCTGGCAGCAGCTCTGCCTTCAGAGCTGGGCTCCTGGCCAGCAGTTGCTGCTTTCCAGCTGCCCAACTCTGAATGCAGCGCTGCCACCAGCAGTAGCACAGAAGTTTTAAGGGTAGAAGTACTGCAACCCCCCCCTACAATAACCTTGCGACACCCCTCCTCCCACACAAATCCTTTTTGGGGCAGGACTCCTACAATTACAACACTGTGCAATTTCAGATTTAAATAGCTGAAATCATGAAATTTATGATTTTTAAATTCCTATGACCTTGAAATTGATTAGAATGGACCGTTAATTTGATAGGGCCCTACAGATAGGCCTTAATTCAGACCAGGTATGCCAGCCTAGACTGTGTACAATCAACAATTAAGTTCGTGGGGTTGACTGTACACAGTCCAGGCTGGCATACTGTGCTGGCATATCCTGAAAGAGCTAACCACATGTCCTTGATTGCATATGTGACCTAGATACATTTTAAAAGCCCTGTAGGAACAAAAAATTCTGTACTGCAAGGCTGACTCACTTTTAAATTGATGCTGTTATATTTGTGGTGGAAAACATTGACGTACAGTGCCAGATCTTCAACTGCTCAAAATCAGCATGGACTTCAGTGGAGCCACACTGATTTAGAGCAGCT